>NC_091332.1:26793441-26890134 GCF_038502225.1 Cherax quadricarinatus
CAATAAGATTCGTCCAACTAGGTATATTTCTACACCATAGGAAGGTTAGCAAAGGCACCACTGTGACCACAAATGCAAATTTTCACAGACGAATATCCTGCTAGCGTGGCTGTGACGAACTCTAGCTCAAGTCCCCTCAAAGCCGTTAACATGACTCCTGAAATTGTAATGACACGATTGCAAACAAACCATACCACGGGCGGGGATAGAACCCGCGATCAGAGAGTCTCAAAACTCCAGACCATCGCATTAGCCACTGGACCAGCTAGCCACAATAAGATTCGTCCAACTAGGTATATTTCTACACCACAGTGGTGCCTATGCTAACCTTCCTATCGTGTAAAAATATACCTAGTTGGACGAATCTTATTGTGGCTAGCTGGTCCAGTGGCTAACGCGACGGTCTGGAGTTTTGAGACTCTCTGATCGTGGGTTCTATCCCCGCCCGTGGTATGTTTTTTTTTTAATAGAGAGCAAGCTGACATCCCACAGGAAATGAACAACCCTCCATTAAGGTGCAGAGATGTACCAGAAAGGAACATGGTAGATTAAACCCCTGCCAGCCCAGGAATGGAAAGAAGGCAGGAATAGGCCCTCATAACTGTGGGGGCCAGGGGCTTCCTAAGAATTAGCAGAATACTTGAAATTCCAAAGCATCCCAAAAGTGGAAGGTCATGGTCAGCAGGCATAGCAGCCTGCAACATCAAACAAACTACTGGCAAAAACAGACAAGTGTCCATGCCTCAGAGATGCCACAGGGACCCCTTGTGATCTTGGTCTGAAGGAAGCACACTGGGCCCCAACGGAGGCAAAGGAGCAGAGAACTGCACTCTCTAAATACACTCAGTATCCATCGTTGAAGAAAACAGCAGTTTCAAACCCAAAGCATTGGAAGAGGTTTCCCTCAATTTCGCACTGTCAGTACGAGGAATAATTCCACACTAAGCACTTGTAGGGACCCATGCATATGAATGATTGAGCCCCTCCCAGTGAAGAGCGACTTGGATAAACCACACAGCCATAACAAGTCCCGTGAGCCCAGCAAGTGAGTGGCCATCCTCAAATGACATCCTAGAAAAAGCAGGAAGGACTGTCACCAATCCTGAAGGAGCCCAAGAATCCCAAGATACACATAGCTGTGATTTAGGCTCAAAGATTCTGTAACCCTCTCAGCCCAGTCAGAATCCTTGTTGAGTGCCTGGTCAACCATACTGTTGGTGCTAAAGGCCAGCAGGAACACACATCACAACCTGGACAATTAGGCATTTGGTGCAGCTAATGGTCCAGTTTCCTCTTAAAAACCTTTCCATTTGCTCCAGCAATCTCAGGTTGCCAATTTCACTTGGTGAAAGCAGACTTAACTGAGGTTTTGAGATAGGACCAAGTTTCAAATGATGCTGCTGTGCAACAAGCAAGGTATGATGTGATGGGAGATCAAGGAGGCAAGAATCAAGCAAAAGGTTAAATCATTATTAGGAATGAGAGAAGTGAGTACAGGTATGAATGACATATAACATATTTTAAGTGGGATTTTTGGGGCCCCAATTGCAAAATATATTTTGATAATGTACTCTGGATGAAGGTAATAAACAGATATAGATGAAATAAAGTTTTGCATAATAAGAGTGTTGATATCATTTATCATGCCTTCACATTAACCCTTTGAGGGTTTCGGCTGTACTAGTACGGCTTACGACCCAGGGTTTTTGACGTACTAGTACGCCTAAATTCTAGCGCCCTCAAATCTAGTGGGAGAAAGCTGGTAGGCCTACATATGAAAGAATGGGTCTATGTGGTCAGTGTGCACAGTATAAAAAAAATCCTGCAGCACACAGTGCATAATGAGAAAAAAAAAACTTTGACCGTTTTTTGGGAATAAAACAGCGACTTTGCACTGTGTTTTCGTATGGTATTTATGGTTGTATTCTAGTTTTCTTGGTCTCATTTATAGAATGGAAGACATATTACAGAAATTGAGATGATTTTGACTGGTTTTACAATGAAAAGTACCTTGAAATTGAGCTCAAAGTAGCAGAAATGTTCGATTTTTACCAAACTTCAAAAGTAAACAAATCATGCCAAGCGTCCAATACACGTCAACTGGTAAGTCTAATAGTCTTTCGCAAGTGCGTCAATATTATTTATACCATTTTTTACGCTAATGTAGTAGTCTCCATAACAGTAAATCTTCTATTTTTTGTGAGAATAAAAATTCAAAGTGGAAAGCAAAAGAATATAAGAGGGGCCTTGAGACGTGACTAATGAACAGAGGAAATGTCATTTTAGTGCCAGAAATGTCTTTCTTGTTTATTCTGGACCCTATTCGGAAATTGGCATCATTTGAAATTTGTGTGAAATTGGCAAAATTGCTAAATTCTGACCACTGTACTGGATAGTTGAAATTGATAAATGGGTGGTTTCTTGCACTCATTCAATAGAAAAAATGGAGTTCTAGTGAAATATTCATGTTTTTGTCGACTAGTACAGTAGAATTGGCCGAAAATGAGGCTCAAAGTGGGCAAAATCGCCGATGCGCAAACATCGCCGAGACCGCTAACTTCGCGAGAGCATAATTCCGTAAGTTTTCCATCAAATTTCAAACTTTTGGTGTCATTATGATCGGGAAAAGATTCTCTATCTTTTCATAAGAGAAAATTATTTTTTTTTTTTTTAAATTTGGCTGACCCTGAGAACGAGTCTCAGAGAAGGCCTGTCGACCCTCAAAGGGTTAAGTAATGCTTATGAAAATTACATATACAAAATCTGATAGCTCTATGACAACAATCATTAAACATAACAAAGTAGATATACTACTTACTTTATTTGGATTAGCAATAAGCATAATCTGTGTGATAGCAGGTGGAGGAAGAAAAGGGCTGTAAGCTGCCAACTCAGTTGATGATGGTGGCTGTAATCGCACTTTACACCCCTGCAAGTTAGTCAATGCTTCAGTAATACACATTTACAAAGAGTGGTCATACCATGCACACAAAGACACTCAAAATGTAATTTCATTACACGTGCTTTCTTTCCATATGAAAATATGTGTGATCAAGCCCAATTCAGCCTCACATCTCACTCATCTATAGCTTTAATATTGAAAAGTTAATTTTATAATGATTTTTTGTAATAAAATATATAATTTCATAGGTCTATCTAACCTACCCTAAAGTAAAATACAAGTAAGTAATTCACTGTAAGCAGGAAATTATTTTTTTTTTTTTTAATCACACTGGCCGATTCCCACCAAGGCAGGGTGGCCCAAAAAAGAAAAACTTTCACCATCATTCACTCCATCACTGTCTTGCCAGAAGGGTGCTTTACACTACAGTTTTTAAACTGCAACATTAACACCCCTCCTTCAGAGTGCAGGCACTGTACTTCCCATCTCCAGGACTCAAGTCCGGCCTGCCGGTTTCCCTGAAACCCTTCATAAATGTTACTTTGCTCACACTCCAACAGCAGTGAAATATTCACAACTAATGCTGGGTAATGCATAAGAAAATGAAAGACATCCAGTGAGCCAACATTACCCAAGTGAGCCTGGTTGCTACATTATCTTCATTCAAAACACACACTGAGTCATTATATTAAATTTACATCTCCAGTTAACTCTTCTTACTTTCTAACAAGTTGAAAGATGGCCAAACTCTTGTTTAAAATGAAACACACTCGTGAGTTCAGAGATCTGATTTATTATAATGTCCTTCCAGTCTGCCCAATGTAAAGGCTGCAGTCAAGTATCATGCATTTTACAGCAAAAAAGGTGTGCTTTTTTTTCCCCAAAAAAGTCTTGAAAAATCAGGTTGCATCTTGTATGCTCAAGGTCAGGATCAATGGTAGGCTTTGTGTTACTGGCAAGGGTAAATGGTGTTTTTGGTGGTAACAATACATACCAATAGTACTTTTTTGGTAATAATAAAATACCACTTCATCAAAAACATGACTAATGAATTGTGAACGAAGATGTAAACACTAACTGGTGTTCACTTGTACAACAAGTTTAGACTCTACAGCTACAACAGTCATATAACAAAATTTCTAACTAACTAACTGGGAACTTTTTTATTTACAATGACAAAGACAATATAAAATGAAAGAAAGAAGGGCTGAATAAATTTAGGAAATTAAGAAATACCACAATAATAGAGCAGCTGTTTACTAATGTTACGTTACAACTACTTGGAAATATCATACCAGCAAACAGCCGACACTGAATGTAAACAAACATCTTATCTTCTCCATAAAACTGTTTAACTTACAGTGGAATATCTGTTTCACTGAGAGGGGCATGAAGTACCATACAACACAGTATTCATATCTATCTAGGGATGAATATGATTACTGATTTACTGTTATGATACTTCTGTCTCTCTCTCTGGCAAATATTCTACTGTTTGTTGAACAGTTATGCAAATTTTCAATTTTCAGATGACCAATACCCTATTATAACAGTGTCAAAGAGCAGTCATGCCTATACCAATACCCTATTATAACAGAGTCAAAGAGAAGCCATGCCTATACTATCAGTTATAAACTACAAGTGATCAAATTTGCAAAGGAACAGAGGAACCAAGCTGCAGCAAGGCATTTTGGGCCACCCCAACAGAGAAAATGGCAAGTGACATCCAACAGTCAAGAATCTTAGTATAAACCTGATAGCTGGGAGGGCTTAGAACAGGAAAATAGTATGGTGTAATACAGATTTGAATACATAAGAAGCTTTAAAATGACCCAATAGTGAGGAGAGCTGTAAAGATAAGGTAAACAGCTTTTCTCAGTTTTTTCCAGAATATGTCTGCCAAAGGTTTTCTTCTTTTTATTTTTAGTAAGCTATACAGGAGAAGGGGTTACTAGCCCATTGCTCACGGCATTTTAGTTGACTTATACAACATGCATGGCTTACAAAGATTCTTATTCCACTTCCTCCTGGAGACAAAAGGAAATAATACAAACATTTTAACTACAGGTCGACCATCACTAATCCAGCATCATTGGGACCTGTAGGGTGCTGGATTAGTGATTTTGCAAGATCTTAATAAAGATTAATAAAGTTAACTAACTTGACTTGCACAAGAAGTTTTGGCTTGTTCCTTCACTAGAGCTCCAGTGAGCTCAACACCTTCACTTACACGTAGCCTAAACCACTTCATCAGAACTTGATCTAGTTCTGAATTTTTTCCTACCTTCATTGTTTTCCTTTTACACATCTGTTTCTTTGAATCACTGTTGGCAAAGAAATGCAGTAATTTCTCTTTCTGTCATAAATTGTTGAAGAGCAAATGCTGTATAACTCTCACAAGCTTCTCACAGACACTGCTGTCGAGTTTCTTCAAAGGTTCAACCTTATCTTTTATGGACAATGTACAATGTTTGCACTTTACACAACGAGAAGCATTTCCTTTATTTATTAGAACCATGGCTAGGGCTAAAAGTAAGCAGGTTATAACAATAAATGGAAAAAACAAATTAGAATGATTTATGCAGCAAACAGCACCACCAAACAGTAGCAGCAGGTTGGTGGGGTGATCCAGAAAATTTGAAGTTACACTAGACGAAATTAGTGCTGGATTAGCGACAGAACTGCATTAGTGATTGCTGGACCAGTGATAGCTGACCTGTATTAAGAAAAAAATCACAGTAAACTCAGGAGTGTGTGTATATATAAACATTTACATGCATGTGTAGTGTGACCAAAGTGTAAGTAAAATAACATTATATTCATGTTATCTTGTGGTTTATGAGAGAAGTAAAACACCAGCACTCCTACCATTGTGTAAAACAAAATTTAAGTTTCTGTCTTACACTCATTTAACAGGACAGTAGTGCCTCCCTGGATGGTTGCTGCCTACTAACCTACTATCTGCTGTTTGGGATATTTGCCGTTTGGGGTGATATCTGAACTGTTGTATCTGCACGCCTCTGCAAAGACAGTGATGTGTGAATAATGGTGAAAGTGTTGAATGATAGTAAAAGTGTTTCTTTTTTTGGGTCACCCTGCCTCAGTGGGAGATGGCCAGTATGTTTAAAAAAAAAAATGCCTGGCAAAATTGGGGTGCATCTTATATGCCAGAGAATACTGTACATCTATACATCAGGCAGACTGGAAGGATGTCATAACCTATGATCACTGAACACAAGAAAGTAATTCATTATGTACGTACAAGAGAGTTCAGCAGCCTTTCACACATTTGCATTAATACCCAAAATATTTATTGGAAAATTGCCACCATCGCACACAAATCATACTACAGCAACAAATGAAGAGTCACAGAATAAGTTCTTATAGCCACCACACACAATTTAATATCTCACGAGGGCAACAGAAACCAGATGTTATTTCAAAATTTGCACCAAGCTTAATTCAGAATGTCTGTATTGGATTTGGAATAGCATAGCACTGTGATACACAAATAACCCACATAAAGAAGAGAGGAGCTTATGACGACGTTTCAGTCCGACTGGACCATTAACAAAGTCACACTGTGACTTTGTAAATGGTCCAAGTCGAACTGAAACGTCGTCGTAAGCGCCTGTCTTCTATGTGCGGGTTATTTGTGTATCGTTCCAGTCACGGTATTGTGTCTTTTTTTGTTATTTGTAGTGCGATGCCATTTGCCCAAGATGGAGTTCGGTTCCAGTCACTTGCTTCCTGACCTGATGCTCCACACTCCCCTGATTCCTGACCTGATGCTCCACACTCACCTGGTTCCTGACATGACACTAGACACTCACCTGTTCCTGACGTGACACTCCACACTTGCCTGGTTCCTGATGTGACACTTCACACTCGCCTGGTTCCTGAACTGACTCTCTACACTTGCCTGGTTCCTGACGTGGCACTCCACACTCACCTGGTTCCTGACGTGGCACTCCACACTCACCTAATTCCTGACATGGCACTCCACACACTTCTGGTTCCTGACCTGATGCTCCACATTCGCCTGGCTCCTGACCTGATGCTCCACACTCACCTGATTCCTGACCTGATGCTCCACACTCACCTGGTTCCTGACGTGGCACTCCACACTCGCCTGGTTCCTAACGTGACGCTCCACACTCGCCTGGTTCCTGACATGACACTCCACACTCACTTAGTTCCTGACGTGACACTCCGCACTCACCTGGTTCCTGATGTGACACTCCACACACTCCTGGTTCTTGACGTAACACTCCACACTCGCCTGGTTCCTGACATAGCACTCCATACTCATCTGGTTCCTCATGTGACACACTATACTCATCTAGTTCCTGACATGACACTCCACACTCACCTGGTTCCTGACATAACACTCCACATTCACACCTGAGGGGCACACCCTCCCTATATAAACATGTTCCCATCTCACTTTGTGTATCTGTTGATGATGATTCCACTTGAGGATCAAATGAACAAAACAGAATGGACTTCAAGAGTGTATCAGTCTGTAGTGGAAGGAAGGCGGGGTAGGGGTTGGCCTAGGAAAGGTTGGAGGGAGGGGGTAAAGGAGGTTTTGTGTGCGAGGGGCTTGGACTTCCAGCAGGCATGCGTGAGCGTGTTTGATAGGAGTGAATGGAGACAAATGGTTTTTAATACTTGACGTGCTGTTGGAGTGTGAGCAAAGTAACATTTATGAAGGGATTCAGGGAAACCGGCAGGCCGGACTTGAGTCCTGGAGATGGGAAGTACAGTGCCTGCACTCTGAAGGAGGGGTGTTAATGTTGCAGTTTAACCCTTTCAGGGTCCAAGGCCCAAATCTGGAGTCACGCACCAGTGTCCAAGAATTTTCAAAAAAAAAATTTGTTATTTTTTCTTATGAAATCGTAGAGAATCTTTTTGTGAAGGTAATAAAACAAAAAGTACGAAATTTGGTGGAAAATTGACGAAATTATGCTCTCGCGAATTTTGATGTGTCAGCGATATTTACGAATCGGCGATTTTGCCGACTTTGACTCCCATTTTAGGCCAATTACATTATTCCAATCAACCAAATTCTTAGCTATTTCACTAGTATTACTTCTATTCTATCGATTGAGCACAAGAAATCGCCAAGTCAACTGTTTCAACTACAAAATAAAGTGATCGGAAATTGTTAATTTGGCCAATTTAACACAAAGTTCAAAATATTCCAATTTCAAAATAGGGTCCAGAATGAACAATGTAGGCATTCCTGGCACTAAACTAACATTTCCTCTGTTCATTAGTTATGTTTTGAGGCTTTACAAATAAATTCCATTTTGATTTTTTATTCACATAATGAATTTTTATTCACACCAAAAAATAGAAGATTTACTCTTATGCAATACTGTAATAATTGTATAAATATCATCACCATATTTGTGAATGTATATTAGACCCACCAGCTGACGTGTATTAGACTTGTGAGGTCGTTTGTTTACTCTTGAATATCGGCAAAAATTTAACATTTCCGCTACTTTGAGCTCAGTTTCAAGCCATTTCCAGTGCTAAAACCAATCAAAATCATCTCTATTTCTGTAATATGTCTTCCATTCTATCAAATGAGGCCAAGAAATCGCAAATACAACTATAAAAAACATACGAAAAAACACTGCAAAGTTGCTGTTTTAATCGAAAAATCATGATTTCATTTTTTTTCTCTCATTATACACAGTGTGCTGCAGGATCTGTTTTATGTGGTGCACACATACCACATAGATGTATTCTCTCATATCTAGGCCCAAATGTACCACTCACAGTTTATCAGAGTGAGCTGAGCTCATGGCGTAGATCTACGGTTTGGACCCTGAACGTAAAGCCGTAGATCTACGGGACGGACCCTGAAAGGGTTAAAAACTGTAGTGTAAAGCACCCTTCTGGCAAGACAGTGATGGAGTGAATGATGGTGAAAGTTTTTCTTTTTCGGGCCACCCTGCCTTGGTGGGAATCGGCCAGTGTGATAATAAAAATAATAAAAAATAACTTTATTTCCCACATTCCTGTCTCAATAGTTATATAAATTCAAAACATCATTTCTCTTTATCTCTGCAGTTACCTTTCACCCTCACAGAAAACTGCATATTTCTAGAGCATATCAAAATACCACCCAGCTATAAACTAAAGCTCCCAGGAATGGGAAAGTGGTATAGTAGTAAAAATTATCAATTCATTCATTCTTGGGTCGTCATCGCTGTCACACCCACAACAAAAACACTAAAATTTTACAGGTGATTAAGTGCTGTCCTGGCCCGAATCACTATGCCACAAAAAGTGAGAGAGAAATGCGCATCTTCCTCAATAAGGTTAATGTGTGTGAATCCATGGCAATTTTACATCAAACCATTGCTAGAAGCTCTATACAGTAGTAGAGAAATAATTTTCACTTCTAAACCATGAGACTGTGAAGTGGACTCAGAGAAAGCATTCAGAGAATCTGACAAAATTAATCCAAATCATCTTTAACCATTTAATCATTTTAACCATTTTTGGTCCAACATGAACTGAAAATGATCCAAGTTGGACCAAAACATTGTAAACTTTTCTCTCCTATGTGCAGGCTATTTGTGTATTGTCCCAGTCATGGTACTGTGCTTTTTTGTTCTATACAAAGATAATACTTATTTTCTTACCTTAGGCACAACAGCTTGGAGAACATAATTCGATATGGACTGTGAATTGTTAGACACAGTGGATACAACAACAACAGACACATCCTCTCGAGGTTGATTCTCTGTGAAGTGTAGAGTAACACTCACATCATTACTCTCCAGAACGTTTACAGAGCCTTGTCTCCCTGAAAAAGAAATGAAAGGCATAAAATATTGTACATTTATTCTGAGTACTGTATGTAACAAGAAGCCATCGTGAGAAGACACATTATTGCAATAGACAGAACATACCCTTGTCCTAAGCTCATATTACTCTATTCCTCATGATTTTACTCCATGAAATATATTGATTAGGAGTCTGTAAAAAAAGATACATATAATCTATAACCGATGTGCATAAACTGAAATGGATGA
Organism: Cherax quadricarinatus; assembly: GCF_038502225.1. NCBI lineage: Eukaryota > Metazoa > Arthropoda > Malacostraca > Decapoda > Parastacidae > Cherax > Cherax quadricarinatus. The sequence goes on from NC_091332.1 coordinate 26,803,402, forward strand.
CATTCTAAAGCATACTAGTCAGGCCTAAAAGAAAAGGGAGTTTCCAGTGACCTGACCCTAGCTAAATAGGCTAACCCTAAATTTTTTATTGTCATCTAATGCCAATTAAACAATGCTTTTTAATTAAATTAAAAATATACACCTACCATCCGACTTACGACCTAGTTCGGTTCCGAGAAACCGGTCGTAAGTCGAAATGGTCGTAAGTCGAACTTTACTACTGAATATCAACAAAACATTTTTGTAATGACTTAATTTTATTGTTTTGTTTTGGTAGTTCATGTTTTACTTTACTTTTTATGTTGTTAGTACTGTATTTTATACTGTAAGGTTTAGGATAAACACTGTGTACAACACAAATAATTGTTTATTTCCCAGAAATTTGGCATAAAAAACACGGTCGTAAGTTGAGTGGTCGTAAGTCAAGCAGGTCGTAAGTCGGATGGTAGGTGTATATTTATTAGGCAAATCTAGAAGATATGACCTATCAGCCCTCCTTACAAATATCAACCTTCACAAGTATACAAGACACCATCTCTGATTTGACACTCAACAGAACATTTCAGATACCCATTCAAAATAAGCCAATAAGGCACCTGCATTCACAAATTCAGTGTATATCTCTCTCATCAACAGAGACCATGAACACTGCACGTTGTTACTGTTCATCACGCATAAAACCTCATATACAGTAGGGTCCCACTTTATGGCGTTCCGCTAACAGGGCGAGATTAAATTATGACAAAAACTTGCTATACGGCTCCCAGTCTTTGTAATACGGCACACCCCACCTGGTTTAAAATTCTCCATGAGCATATCTCTCAATTACGTCTGGAAACTTCCCAAAATTTCAAGTGTTTTAAAGTTATTGCATATTTTAAATGTGCTCTGATAATTATACTTATGTGTACCTGTACCTAAATATACTTACACAATGTGCTGGCGTGCAGGTACACATTAAAATCACTAGTCTCTCTCTACACTTGACGGCAAATTAATAATAATATGTAACCTCTTAGAAGCATTAAATATCATATACAGTGGACCCCCGGTATTCAATATTAATCCATTCCTGAGAGCCCATCAAATACCGAAAATATCGAAAAGCGAATCAATTTTCCTCATAAGAAATAATGGAAATGAAATTAATCCGTGAAAGACACCCAAAAGTATGAAAAAAAAAAATTTTACCACATGAAATGTTTAATGCAATAGAATAATTACAATAACAACAATAACAATAGAATAATTGACACTTACCTTTAATGAAGATCTGGTGATGATTGATGGGATGGGAGGAGGGGAGAGGTGTTAGTGTTTAGAAGGGGAATCCCCTTCCATTAGGACTTGAGGTAGCAAGTCCTTTTCTGGGGTTACTTCCCTTCTTCTTTTAATGCCACTAGGACCAGCTTCAGAGTCACTGGACTTCTGTTGCACAACATATCTGTCCATAGTGGCCTGTACCTCTCATTCCTTTATGACATTCCTAAAGTGTTTCACAACATTGTCAGTGTAATAGTCACCAGCACCACATGCAATAGCCGTGTTAGGGTGATTTTCATCAAAAAAGGTTTGCACTTTAAGCCACATTCCACACATTTCCTTAATCTTTGAAGTAGGCAACTTCTTCAATTTCTCTATCCCCTCCTCCAAAGCAGTTTCCTCCGGTGTGGCCTCTTGTTGTTGAAGATGATCTAGCAGCTCATCTGTGGTTAGTTCTTCATTATCCTCCTCCACCAACTCTTCCACATCCTCCCCACTAACCTCCAACCCCAAGGACTTCCCCAATGCCACAATGGATTCCTCAACTGGCATAGGATTCTCAGGGTTAGCCTCAAATCCTTCAAAATCCCTTTTGTCTACACATTCTGGCCACAGTTTTTTCCAAGCAAAGTTCAAGGTCCTCTTAGTCACTCCCTCCCAAGCCTTACCTATCAGGTTTATACAATTGAGGATATTAAAGTGATCCTTCCAAAACTCTTTTAGAGTCAGTTGAGTTTCTGTGGTCACTATAAAGCACTTTTGAAACATAGCTTTTGTGTACAGTTTCTTGAAGTTGGAAATGACCTGCTGGTCCATGGGCTGCAGGAGAGGAGTGGTATTAGGAGGCAAAAACTTGACCTTAATGAAGCTCATGTCCCCACAAAGTCGCTCTGCCAAGTCTGTAGGATGACCAGGGGCATTGTCTAACACCAGGAGGCACTTAAGGTCTAATTTCTTTTCAATTAGGTAATTTTTCACAGTGGGGCAAATGCATGGTGTAACCAGTCATAGAAAAAGTCCCTAGTGACCCATGCCTTACTGCTTGCCCTCCACAGCACACACAAATTAGCCTTGAGGACACTGTTTTTCCTGAACACACTGGGAGTTTCAGAGTGATACACCAATAAAGGCTTCACTTTGCAATCACCACTAGCATTGGCACACATCAACAGAGTAAGCCTGTCTTTCATAGGCTTATGTCCTGGGAGTGCCTTTTCCTCCTGAGTAATGTAGGTCCTGCTTGGCATTTTCTTCCAAAACAGGCCTGTTTCGTCGCAATTAAACACTTGTTCAGGTTTAAATTTTTCACTGTCTGTGTAATCCTTGAATTCCCTACACTGAGAGTAAAAGGTAGATGGGATACACGGAGAATAGAAGCATCAGGGAAGAGAGAGGTGAAGGTTTATAAACTAAAAGAGGAGGCAGTTAGGGTAAGATATAAACAGCTATTGGAGGATAGATGGGCTAATGAGAGCATAGGCAATGGGGTCGAAGAGGTATGGGGTAGGTTTAAAAATGTAGTGTTAGAGTGTTCAGCAGAAGTTTGTGGTTACAGCAAAGTGGGTGCGGGAGGGAAGAGGAGCGATTGGTGGAATGATGATGTGAAGAGAGTAGTAAGGGAGAAAAAGTTAGCATATGAGAAGTTTTTACAAAGTAGAAGTGATGCAAGGAGGGAAGAGTATATGGAGAAAAAGAGAGAGGTTAAGGGAGTGGTGAAGCAATGTAAAAAGAGAGCAAATGAGAGAGTGGGTGAGATGTTATCAACAAATTTTGTTGAAAATAAGAAAAAGTTTTGGAGTGAGATTAACAAGTTAAGAAAGCCTAGAGAACAAATGGATTTGTCAGTTAAAAATAGGAGAGGAGAGTTATTAAATGGAGAGTTAGAGGTATTGGGAAGATGGAGGGAATATTTTGAGGAATTGTTAAATGTTGATGAAGATAGGGAAGCTGTGATTTCGTGTATAGGGCAAGGAGGAACAACATCTTGTAGGAGTGAGGAAGAGCCAGTTGTGAGTGTGGGGGAAGTTCGTGAGGCAGTAGGTAAAATGAAAGGGGGTAAGGCAGCCGGGATTGATGGGATAAAGATAGAAATGTTAAAAGCAGGTGGGGATATAGTTTTGGAGTGGTTGGTGCAATTATTTAATAAATGTATGGAAGAGGGTAAGGTACCTAGGGATTGGCAGAGAGCATGCATAGTTCCTTTGTATAAAGGCAAAGGGGATAAAAGAGAGTGCAAAAATTATAGGGGGATAAGTCTGTTGAGTATACCTGGCAAAGTGTATGGTAGAGTTATTATTGAAAGAATTAAGAGTAAGACAGAAAATAGGATAGCAGATGAACAAGGAGGCTTTAGGAAAGGTAGGGGGTGTGTGGACCAGGTGTTTACAGTGAAACATATAAGTGAACAGTATTTAGATAAGGCTAAAGAGGTCTTTGTGGCATTTATGGATTTGGAAAAGGTGTATGACAGGGTGGATAGGGGGGCAATGTGGCAGATGTTGCAGGTGTATGGTGTAGGAGGTAGGTTACTGAAAGCAGTGAAGAGTTTTTACGAGGATAGTGAGGCTCAAGTTAGAGTACGTAGGAAAGAGGGAAATTATTTCCCAGTAAAAGTAGGCCTTAGACAAGGATGTGTGATGTCACTGTGGTTGTTTAATATATTTATAGATGGGGTTGTAAGAGAAGTAAATGCGAGGGTCTTGGCAAGAGGCGTGGAGTTAAAAGATAAAGAATCACACACAAAGTGGGAGTTGTCACAGCTGCTCTTTGCTGATGACACTGTGCTCTTGGGAGATTCTGAAGAGAAGTTGCAGAGATTGGTGGATGAATTTGGTAGGGTGTGCAAAAGAAGAAAATTGAAAGTGAATACAGGAAAGAGTAAGGTTATGAGGATAACAAAAAGATTAGGTGATGAAAGATTGGATATCAGATTGGAGGGAGAGAGTATGGAGGAGGTGAATGTATTCAGATATTTGGGAGTGGACGTGTCAGTGGATGGGTCTATGAAAGATGAGGTGAATCATAGAATTGATGAGGGGAAGGGGGTGAGTGGTGCACTTAGGAATCTGTGGAGACAAAGAACTTTGTCCTTGGAGGCAAAGAGGGGAATGTATGAGAGTAGTTTTACCAACGCTCTTATATGGGTGTGAAGTATGGGTGATGAATGTTGCAGCGAGAAGGCTGGAGGCAGTGGAGATGTCATGTCTGAGAGCAATGTGTGGTGTGAATATAATGCAGAGAATTTGTAGTTTGGAAGTTAGGAGGAGGTGCGGGATTACCAAAACTGTTGTCCAGAGGGCTGAGGAAGGGTTGTTGAGGTGGTTCGGACATGTGGAGAGAATGGAGCGAAACAGAATAACTTCAAGAGTGTATCAGTCTGTAGTGGAAGGAAGGCGGGGTAGGGGTTGGCCTAGGAATGGTTGGAGGGAGGAGGTAAAGGAGGTTTTGTGTGCGAGGGGCTTGGACTTCCAGCAGGCATGCGTGAGCGTGTTTGATAGGAGTGAATGGAGACAAATGGTTTTTAATACTTGACGTGCTGTTGGAGTGTGAGCAAAGTAACATTTATGAAGGGGTTCAGGGAAACCGGCAGGCCGGACTTGAGTCCTGGAGATGGGAAGTACAGTGCCTGCACTCTGAAGGAGGGGTGTTAATGTTGCAGTTTAAAAACTGTAGTGTAAAGCACCCTTCTGGCAAGACAGTGATGGAGTGAATGATGGTGAAAGTTTTTCTTTTTCGGGCCACCCTGCCTTGGTGGGAATCGGCCAGTGTGATAATAAAAAAATAAATATAATTTTTCAGCTGCATTTTGGTCCGAACTGGCAGCCTCACCATGCCTAATCACACTATGTATGCCACTACGATTCTTAAATCTTTCAAACCAACCTTTGCTGGCCTTAAATTCACTCACATCAGCACTAGTTGCAGGCAATTTCTTTACCAAATCGTCATGCAACTGCCTAGCCTTTTCACAATTGATCGCTTGAGAGATGCTATCTCCTGCTATCTGTTTTTCATTTATCCACACCAATAACAGTCTCTCAACATTTTCTAACACTTGCAGTCGCTGTTTCGTAATCACAGTTGCACCTTTTGCAAGAACAGCTTCCTTGATTGCCGTTTTCCTGGTCACTATAGTAGAGATGGTTGATTGGGGTTTACTATACAACCTAACCAGCTCCGACACACGCACTCCACTTTCGTACTTTGCAATCATCTTTTTCTTCATTTCAATAGTCATTAGCACCTTTTTTCTCGAAGGGTTGGCACTAGAAGCTTTCTTGGGGCCCATGGTGACTTATTTTGCAGAAACAAGCACCAAAAACAGTGATAATGTGGAATGTACCGAATGTATCCTTAGATGCGCGCACACTGGCTGGCTTGTAAACAATGGCACACACAGGGCAGCTCAGGCCACACGTGGACACGTCTCATACGAATCACATCGAATACCGGGTTTTCGATCGGATACCGAGGCAAAATTTTTGCTATAAAATGCATCGAATGCCGGATTTATCGAATACCGATGCCATCGAATACAGGGGGTCCACTGTACTGCATTACGTTAATATAGATATTTCCTTTAATCCATCTATGATATTTTTTCAAAATTATGTAATAAACACTATGTAACATATAAACATGATAAATACACCCCACAATAGAATAAATTTCCATAAATATGAGATGTGGTAGCCAGGCGACTTGTAGGACTTGTGGTAGCAAGGCGACTTATAGTCCAACAACAGAGGAAATGTGTACACGATAATAATATCGCAGGGGGTAACTAGAAAATTATTCCTTTCGTATGCCTTCACTCAGAGCATCATTTCTTCTAAAAATGGTGTTACATGAGAATGGGAGTGTTTCTCTATATTTATTCTACTGTATCAATGTGGAAGCACCTTGTACACAATGTAAAGTGACAAAAACCAGACGCGTTCGCCTGGATTGTTTACATTACGTGTGGGCGGGGAGGGCTGCCCTGGCTGGATATCATACTTCCCAAACCCGGCTTCCTACAAATAAAACTCATTTCTCACCCAACATTAAGACTACAAACATTTTAAGGTAATTAATGAATGTACTGAATATGTATTTTATTGCTCTGGGGCACTTTATTTTTTTTTCCAACAAGTCGACTGTCTCCCACCGAGGCAGGGTGATCCAAAAAGAAAAATACTTTCATCATCATTCAACACTTTCACCTCACTCGTACACAATCGCGGTCTTAGCAGAGGAGCCCAGATACAACAGTTTAGAAACATATATGAAGAAAATATAACATATCCCTCCAAACTGCTAATATCCCAAACCCCTCCTTTAAAGTGCAGGTATTGTACTTCCGATTTCCTGTACTCAAGTCCGGCTATATAAAAATAACCAGTTTCCCTGAATCCCTTCACTAAATATTACCCTGCTCACACTTCAGCAGCTCGTCATGTCCCAAAAACCATTCATCTCCATTCACTCCTATCTAACACATTCACGCACACACGTTTGCTGGAAGTCCAAGCCCCTCGCCCACAAAACCTCCTTTACCCCCTCCCTCCAACCTTTTCGAGGACGACCCCTACCCAACCTTCCTTCCCCTACAGATTTATATGCTTTCCATGTCATTCTACTTTGATCCATTCTCTCTAAATGACCAAACCACCTCAACAACCCCTCTTCAGCCCTCTGACTAATTCTTTTAACTACACACCTCCTAATTTCCACACTACGAATTTTCTGCATAATATTTACACCACACACTACCCTTATACAGGACATCTCCACTGCCTCCAGCTGCCTCCTTGCTGTAGCATTTACAACCCAAGCTTCACACTCGTAAGTGTTGGTACCACTATATGTACTTTCATACATTCCCTTCTTTGCCTTCATGGACAACATTTTTTGTCGCCACAAATACGTCAACACACCACTCACCTTTTTTCCTTCATCAATTCTATGATTAACTTCATCTTTCATAAACCCATCCATAAGAACATAAGAACATAAGAAAGGAGGATCACTGCAGCAGGCCTGTTGGCCCATGCTAGGCAGGTCCTTTACAATTCATCCCACTAACATTTTCCCAACCCAATCCTCAATGCTACCCAAGAAATAAGCTCTGATAACTCTATCCACTCATTTGCAAGTCCCACTCAAAGCCAACCCCTCTCACTCATATATTTATCCAACCTAAATTTGAAACTACCCAATGTCCCAGCCTCAATAACCCAACTAGGTACTCTGTTCCACTCATCAACTACCCTATTTCCAAACCAATACGTACTTTCCTATGTCCTTTCTAAATCTAAACTTATTTTATTATTTTTATTATCACACCGGCCGATTCCCACCAAGGCAGGGTGGCCCGAAAAAGAAAAACTTTCACCATCATTCACTCCATCACTGTCTTGCCAGAAGGGTGCTTTACACTACAGTTTTTAAACTGCAACATTAACACCCCTCCTTCAGAGTGCAGGCACTGTACTTCCCATCTCCAGGACTCAAGTCCGGCCTGCCGGTTTCCCTGAATCCCTTCATAAATGTTACTTTGCGGGTTCTCTCTTGGAGAGATATCCTCAAGACCTTATTTATATCCCCTTTATTTATACCCATCTTCCACTTATACACTTGGATCATGTCTCCCCTCATTCTTCATCTAACAAGTGAATGTAATTTAAGGGTCTTCAATCTTTCTTCATAAGGAAGATTTCTAATGCTATGTATTAATTTAGTCATTCTACGCTGAATGTTTTCTAATGAATTTATGTCCATTCTGTAATATGGAGACCAGAACTGAGCTGCATAATCTAGGTGAGGCCTTACTAATGATGTATAAAGCTGCAGTATAACCTCTGGACTTCTGTTGCTTACACTTCTTGATATAAATCCCAATAATCTATTTGCCTTATTATGTACGCTTAGGCATTGCTGTCTCGGTTTAAGGTTGCTTCTTACCATAACTCCCAAATCCTTTTCGCATTCTATGCTGCTAAGTTCAACATTATTAAGCTGGTAGGTGCTAGGGTTATGAACATTTCCGAGCTTTAGAACTTTACATTTATCTACACTGAACTGCATCTGCCACTTTTCTGACCATGAACTGAGTTTGTTAAAATCCTCCTGAAGTTGTGAGACATCAACATCTGAATCGATTATCCTACCTATCTTCGTGTCATCAGCAAATTTGCTTATGTCGCTAGTAACTCCCTCGTCAAGGTCGTTTATATATATTATAAACAACAATGGGCCTAAAACTGATCCCTGCGGAACGCCACTTGTTACAGATCCCCACTCAGATTTAATCCAATTTATGCACACTCTCTGCTTCCTATTAGTGAGCCATGACTCAATCCATGACAGCATTTTTCCCCCAATGCCATGGGCAGCCACTTTCTTCAACAGTCTCTGATGTGGTACTCTATCAAAAGCCTTACTAAAATCTAAATAAACAATATCGAATTCTTTATCCTGATCAACGGCCTCAAAAACTTTTCTGAAGAAGGTTAATAAATTAGTTAGGCAGGAACGGCCCCTGGTGAAATCATGTTGAGTATCATTAATCAAATTATGCCTATCGAGATGGCTTCTTATATTATCGGCTATAATTGACTCTAGTAATTTACCTACAATTGAGGTTAGGCTTATTGGACGGTAATTTGACGGTAACAACTTGTCCCCTGCTTTAAAAATAGGAATTACATTAGCCATCTTCCACATATCAGGCACTACACCTGTTTGAAGAGATAAATTAAAGATATTAGTTAAAGGTTCACAGAGTTTCATTTTACACTCTTTAACCCTTTGACTGTCGCAACCCCCAATCCTGAGGTATCTCCTGGTGTCGAAAAATTAAAAAAAAAAAAAAATTATTTTTTCTTATGAAATGATAGAGAATCTTTTCCCGATTGTAAAGACACCAAAAAAACGAAATTTGATGGAAAACTGATGGAATTACGCTCTCGCGAAGTTAGCGACCTCGGCGATATTTACAAATCGGCGATTTCGCCCACTTTGAGCCCTATTTTCGGCTAATTCCATTATTCCAGTCAACCAAATTCATAGCTATTTCTTCAGAACTCCATTTTTTCCATCGATTGAGTACAGGAAACTGCCCATTTACCGATTTCAACTACCCAATAACATGGTCAGAAATTTGCAATTTGGCCAATTTCACGAAAATTAAAAAATATGACAATTTCAAAATAAGGACCAGAATGAACAATGCAGACATTCCTGGCTCTAAAATAACATTTTCTTTGTTCATCAGTCATGTCTCCAAGCCCCTGTCATATTACTCTTGCTTTTTATTTTGAAATTTTATTCAAACAAAAAATAGAAGATTTACTGTTATGCAGACTACTGCAATACTGTAATAATTGTAAAAATTACATCAACCCAGTCATGACTGCATATTAGAATGGCTATTTGGACATTTATTGGACAATGACATCATTTGTTTACTTTTGAACATCGGCAAAAATCAAACATTTCCCGTACTTTGTGCTCCATTTCCAGGTTCTTTTTATAGTAAAATTAATCAAAATCACCTCTATTTCTATAACATAGTTTCCATTCTATCAAATGAGACCAAGAAAACGAGAATACAACCACAAATACTATACGAAAATAGACCACAAAGTCGGCATTTTAATTAAAAAAAAAACGGTCGGAGTTTTTTTTTCTCATTATGCACTGCGTGCTCCAGGATTTTTTTTATATGGTGTGCACTGACCACACAGACCCATTCTCTCACATGTGGGCCTACCAGCTTTCTCCTGCCTGGTTTGAAGCCGCTAGAATTTATGAGTATATATACATCAAACACGGTACCTCGTAAACGTATATATACAGCCGCGACAGTCAAAGGGTTAAGAACCCTTGAAAAAAGTTCATCAGGGCCCGGGGATTTATTTTGCTTAAATCGGTCTATCTGTTTGATAACCATTTCACTGGTGACTGTAAAATTTGCATAATTTATCATCTTCAAGCCCACTATAAAAATTAATTACTGGGATATTGTCAGTGTCTTCCTGAGTGAAAACCGAGAGAAAATAATTATTAAGAATAGAGCACATTTCATTCTCCTTGCCAGTGAGATGCCCAGAGTTATTTTTAAGGGGACCTATCTTATCTGTAACTTTTGTTCTATAAATCTTGAAAAAACTTTTTGGGTTAGTTTTTGAATCCCTAGCAACTTTAATTTCATAGTCCCGCTTAGCTTTTCTTATCCCCTTTTTAACGTCCCTCTTAATGTCAATATACTGGTTCATAACATGACCCTCACCTCTTCTGATACGCCTATAAATTCCTTTCTTCTGACCTAAAAGATATTTGAGCCTATTATTAATCCATTTGGGGTCATTTCTATTTGATCTAATTTCCTTATATGGGATAAATGTCCTTTGGGCAGCATGTATTGTGTTAAGAAAGCTGTCATACTGGTAACTCTCTTACTTACTCCAGTCTACAGATGATAAGTGTTCTCTAAGCCCATTGTAATCTGCTAGGGGAAAATCTGGGACCAGTACTGAATTATCCCTACTATCATACTTCCATTCAACGCTAAAGGTAATTGATTTGTGATTGCTTGTGCCGAGTTCCTAATTTCTAAATTATTTACGAGGGTTTCCTTGTTTGCCAAAACCAAGTCAAGCAGGTTATTTCCCCTTGTGGGCTCTGTGACAAACTGCTTCAAAAAACAATCCTGAACTATTTCTAAGAAGTTGTTTGATTCTAAATTCCCAGTCAAGAAATTTTAACCAATATGACTAAAGTTAAGTCTCCTAGAATTACTACGTTATCGTGCCTAGTGGCCTTAACAATTTCCTCCCATAGTAGTCTCCTTTGGTCCCTATCTAAGTTTGGGGGACGGTATATTACACCTAAAATCAATTTTTTATGTCCCTCTGAAAATTCTATCTAAACAGACTCTGTATGTGTTACTTCAGACTTAATACCAGTTTTAATGCAACAGTTCAAGTGATCTCGGACATACAGTGCCACCCCACCCCCCTTCCCAATACTTCTGTCTACTTGGAACAATTTAAAACCCTGAATGTGACATTCTGCAGGCATGTCTCTACTTTTTTAATTAAACCACGTCTCAGTGATTGCAAATACATCAATGTTACCTGCACTAGCAACTAATCTCAACTCGTCCATCTTATTCCTAGCACTACGGGTATTAGCATAATGTACATTTAATGACCCTACTTTTTCTTTACCCTTCTTGCTCATTTCAGTTTTTCCACTAAACCTATTATTGTCCTTATCGCCTAGCGTCACTGACTTTTCAATATCCACCTCATTTTGCCTATTACTAGTTCTCCTAGAACTCATAGTATTACTACACTGGGACTTCACTGTGTTCTCGCCAAAACCCATACCACTATCTATTCCTAGTTTAAATCCCTAACAGCTCGCTCCACTGCCGTTGCCAGTGCCCCCACCCCAGACCTAGATAAGTGAACCCCATCCCTGGCATACATGTTATTTCTGCCATAGAAGAGGTCCCAGTTGTCAACATATGTTACCGCATTTTCCTTACAGTATTTGTCCAGCCAGCAATTGACACCAATTGCCCTGGACAACCATTCGTTTCCAACTCCTCTCCCTGGCAAAATACCACATATGATAGGGTTCCCACCCTTCCTCCTAATTATCTCTATTGCTGACCTATACCTGCTAATCAGGTCCTCACTTCTACGTCTGCCAACATCGTTGCCTCCAGCACTGAGACAGATAATAGGATTGCTCCCATTACCTCTTATGATGTCATCTAGACGGCTAACAATATCCTCCATCCCAGCCCCAGAAAAGCAAACCCTCTGTTTCCTACTCCTGTCCTTCAAGCAGAATGCCCTATCCATGTATCTAACCTGGCTATCCCCAACAGCAACAATATTCTTACCTTCCTTGTTGTCGTTCATCGTGACGATCCCAGTAGTCGACTCATATTCGTCGGGTAGCACAGAGAATGCATTGGAGGTTTCCACAACAGTTTCCAAAGCAGTCTCTTTCTTCTTCATCGTTTCTGGCTTACCATTCGTCTTCTTGATCGTCAACTTCGTCCCCTGCTGTCCAGCCACTGACCACGATCCCTTCTTGACCTGAGGGCTCAAAACAGGAGGACTACTACAAATCCTCTTGTTTTCCTCAGTCAATCGTCGTATCTCCATCTTCGCTACCCTCAATTCTTCCTTAAGCTGCTGGTAACGTTGCTCGATGGAGGGCATCTTGGTTCAGTCCACGGGGAGCACACAGGACACTTCTTCACAGAGTTAAGTACAGGTCACCACTGAATTAAGTACAGGTCACCACTGACACATCAACTCCCAAATATTTGAAAACATTTACTTCTTCCATACTCTCTCTCTTCAATGTGATATCCAATTTTTCTTCATCTAAATCGTCTGATACCCTCATCACCTTACTCTTATTTATGTTCACTTTCAATTTTCTACCTTTACACACCCTCCCAAACTCGTCCACTAACCACTGCAACTTTCTTTAGAATCTCCCATAAGCACAGTATCAGCAAAAAGTAACTGTCAACTCCCATTTTGTACTCGATTCCCCATAATTTAATCCCACCCCTCTCCCCAACATCCTAGCATTTACTTCTTTCACAACCCCCTAGCATTTACTTCTTTCACACAGGGTCGGCAGGCCCTCTCCTAAACTTGTTCTCAGGGTTGGAAATTTTTTGAAAAAAGAAATAATTATTTTTTCTTATGAAATGATAGAGAATCTTTTCCCAATCATAATGACACCAAAAGTATGAAATTTGATGGAAAACTTACGGAAATATGCTCTCACAAAGTTAGTGGTCTCGCCGATATTTACACATCGGCGATTTCGCCCACTTTGAGCCTTATTATCAGCCAATCCCAATGTACAAGTCGAAACAAATCATACCTATTTTGCTAGAACTCCATTTTTTCTATCAAATGAGTACAAGAAACCATCCATTTATCGATTTCAACTATCCAATATCATGGTCAGAAATTGGCAATTTTACCAATTTCACACAAATTTCAAAAGATGCCAATTTCCAAATAGGGTCCAGAATAAACAAGACAGACATTTCTGGCACTAAAATAACATTTCCTCTGTTCATTACTCATGTCCCCATGCCTCTGTTACATTTCTTTTGCTTTCCACTTTGAATTTTTATTCTCACAATAAATAGAAGATTTATGTTACGTAGACTACTGCATTCATGTAGAAATGGCGTAGAAATGGTATAAATAATGTGACACCACTTGTGAAAGAATATTACACTTGCCAAATGATGTGTATTGGACACATGGCATGATTTGTTTACTTTTGAACTTTGGCAAAAATCGAACATTTCCGCTACTTTGAGCTCAATTTCAAGGTACTTTTCATTATGAAACCAATCAAAATCATCTCAATTTCCATAATATGCTTTCCATTCTATAAAATGAGACCAAGAAAATTAGAATACAACCATAAATAGCATATGAAAATACACAGCAGTCGCTGTTTTAAACCAAAAACACTGTAGTTTTTCTTTCCTCATTATGCACTGTGTGCTGCAGGATTTTTTTTATACTGCGCACACTGACCACATAGACCCATTCTTTCATATGTAGGCCTACCAGCTTTCTCTCGCTAGATTTGAAGGCGCTAGAATTTATGCGTACTAGTACGGCACCAACCCTGGCATGCAAGCCGTACTAGTACGGCACCAACCCTGAAAGGGTTAAACAACCATGGTGACATTACATATCCCTGTCTAAGACCTACTTTTACCGGGAAGTAATCTCCCTCTTTCCTACACACCCTAACCTGAGCCTCACTATCCTCATAAAAACTCTTGACAGCATTTAGTAACTTAACTACCTATTCCATACACTTGTAACATCTGCCACATTGCTCCCCTATCCACTATCATATGCCTTTTCTAAATCCATAAGTGCAATGAAAACTTCCTTACCTTTATCTAAATACTGTTCACATATATGCTTTAATGTAAACATTTGATCTACACATCCCCTACCCACTCTGAAGCCTCCCTGCTCATCTGCAATCCTACTCTCTGTCTTACCTCTAATTCTTTCAATAATAACCCTACTGTACGTTTTACCTGGTATACTCAGCAACCTTATTCCTCTATAATTTTTACAATCTCTTTTGTCCCCCTTCCCCTTATATAAAGGAACTATACATGCTCTCTGCCAATCCCTTGGTACCTTCCCCTCTTTCATACATTTATTAAACAAAAATACCAATCACTCCAACACAATATCCCCCCGCTTTTAACATTTCTGTCACGATCCCGTCAGTTTCTAATGCCTTACCCCCTTTCATTCTACGTAATGCCTCACGCACCTCCCCCACACTCGCAGCCTGCTCTTCTTCACTCCTAAAAGATGGTATACCTCCCTTACCAGTGCATGAAATTACCGCCTCCCTTACTTCATCAACATTTAAAAGTTCCTCAAAATATTCCCGCCATCTACCCAATACCTCCAGCTCCCCATCTACTAACTCCCCTACTCTGTTTTTAACTGACAAATCCATTCGTTCTCTAGGCATTCTTAACTTGTTTATCTCACTCCATTTTTTTTTTCTTATTTTCAACAAAATTTCTTGCTAGTGCCTCTCCCACTCTTTCATTTGCTCTCCTTCTGATCTCTCTCACCACTCTTTTCACCTTTCTTTTACTCTCCATATACTCTGCTCTTCGTACAACACTTCTGCTTTGTAAAAACCTCTCATAAGCTACCTTTTTCTTTTTTATCACACCCTTTACTTCATCATTCCACTAATCACTCCTCTTTCCTCCTGCCCCCACCCTCCTATAGCCACAAACTTCTGCCCAACATTCTAATACTGTTTTTTTAAAACTATCCCAACCCTCTTCAACCCTCCCACTATTCATACTTGCATTAGCCCACCTTTCTGCCAATAATTGCTTATATCTCTCTCACCCTAACTTCCTCCTCCCTTAGTTTATACACTTTCACCTCTCTCTTACTTGCTGTTGCCATTTTCCTTTCATCCCATCTACCTCTTGCTCTAACTGTAGCTACAACTAAATAATGATCCAATATATTTGTTGCCCCTCTATAACCATGTACATTCTGAAGCCTTCCCATCATCCTTTTATCCACCAATACATAATCTAACAAACTACTTTCATTACGTGCTATATCATACCTAGATGAAATTAAGACACGTGCAACATCTGGGTATCCTTATTGTAGACGTTTTGCCATCCAGTGGCTTTATCAATACAAATTCCAGAACATAATTTGAAGACAGTAGAACTATATACAGAAGATGAGGTAATCAGTCCCTCAGCCTTGGAGATGGTGCAAAAAGCACCTTCTTCTCATTCATAACATCCACAATCATCTCTTTCTTATCGTTCACACAATATCCACGCACATTCAAACATCTCTCTCTGACGGTTTTCTTCTTTTTCTTTTTAGTAAGCTATACGGGATATGAAATGAAAAGCACTAAGAACAAGAACTATTAAGATAAAATCAAAGAAAACTCAGATGAGTGTGTATACATAAAAGTGTACATGTATGTGTAGTGTGACCTCAGTGTAAGTAGAAGTAGCAAGACATACCTCAAATCTTGCATGTTTGAGACAGAAAAAAGACACCAGCAATCCTACCATCAGGTAAAACAAATACAGGCTTTAATTAATTAAATGTCATAGTATATTACATGTGGGTCGGGTGGGCTGACCTGGCTGGCTATCATGCCTCCCAAACCTGGCTTTCTACAAATAAAACTCATATCTCACCCTACATTAAGACTACAAATATTTTAAGGTAAGAAATGGGTGTACTGTGTGTTAATTTTACTTTTTATTGTTTTTAGTGCCTATTTCTATTGCAAACTTAACATACGTTAGTGTAAACTTGTTATCTGGCATTTATATGCATTTATAAGTGGAAAAAATGGTGTTCTGCTTTCTGGCAATGTCTACTTTCCGGCAGTAGCCTAGAACCTAACCTGCCGTATAAGTGGGGCCCTACTGTATACATGAGAGAATCATATACATAGGGTGCTTGCATGATGTAACAGGGTGAGCATCCTCCATACTGGTGGTCAGGCATGAGTGACTGTTTACTTCTTGCAATCCTCAACAAAACAATGCTTATTTGAAGGATTTTAAGATGCCTGAGACCTGCTGTGCTATGGGCTGTTCAAAGAGAAGGGGGCGATGAGAATTTTTTTTTTTTTATTGTATTCCTGTTGAGAAAGATCTTTGGGGAGAGTAGCAGGCAGTGATCATGAGACTGAACTGGGTGTTAAAAGAATACACATCCCTGTGTAGTCAACATTTTGCCTCAAGTAATTGTGGTAGGGGACCTGAATGCTAAAGTAGGAGAAACTTTTAGAGAGGGTGTGGTAGGTAAGTTTGGGGTGCCAGGTGTAAATGATAATGGGAGCCCTTTGATTGAACTTTGTATAGAAAGGGGTTTAGTTATAGGTAATACATATTTTAAGAAAAAGAGGATAAGTATACAAGATATGATGTAGGGCAAAATGACAGTAGTTTGTTGGTTTATGTATTAGTAGACAAAAGACTGTTGAGTAGACTTCAGGATGTACATGTTTATAGAGGGGCCACAGATATATCAGATCACTTTTTAGTTGTAGCTACACAGAGAGTAAAAGGTAGATGGGATACAAGGAGAATAGAAGCAACAGGGAAGAGAGAGGTGAAGGTTTATAAACTAAAAGAGGAGGCAGTTAGGGTAAGATATAAACAGCTATTGGAGGATAGATGGGCTAATGAGAGCATAGGCAATGGGGTCGAAGAGGTATGGGGTAGGTTTAAAAATGTAGTGTTAGAGTGTTCAGCAGAAGTTTGTGGTTACAGCAAAGTGGGTGCGGGAGGGAAGAGGAGCGATTGGTGGAATGATGATGTAAAGAGAGTAGTAAGGGAGAAAAAGTTAGCATATGAGAAGTTTTTACAAAGTAGAAGTGATGCAAGGAGGGAAGAGTATATGGAGAAAAAGAGAGAGGTTAAGAGAGTGGTGAAGCAATGTAAAAAGAGAGCAAATGAGAGAGTGGGTGAGATGTTATCAACAAATTTTGTTGAAAATAAGAAAAAGTTTTGGAGTGAGATTAATAAGATGAGGAAGTCTAGAGAACAAATGGACTTGTCAGTTAAAAATAGGAGAGGAGAGTTATTAAATGGAGAGTTAGAGGTATTGAGAAGATGGAGGGAATATTTTGAGGAATTGTTAAATGTTGATAAAGAGAGGGAAGCTGTGATTTCACGTATAGGGCAAGGAGGAATAACATCTTGTAGGAGTGAGGAAGAGTCAGTTGTGAGTGTGGGGGAAGTTCGTGAGGCAGTAGGTAAAATGAAAGGGGGTAAGGCAGCTGGGATTGATGGGATAAAGATAGAAATATTAAAAGCAGGTGGGGATATAGTTTTGGAGTGGTTGGTGCTATTATTTAATAAATGTATGGAAGAGGGATTGGCAGAAAGCATGCATAGTTCCTTTGTATAAAGGCAAAGGGGAATACCTGGTAAAGTGTATGGTAGAGTTATTATTGAAAGAATTAAGAGTAAGACGGAGAATAGGATAGCAGATGAACAAGGAGGCTTTAGGAAAGGTAGGGGGTGTGTGGACCAGGTGTTTACAGTGAAACACATAAGTGAACAGTATTTAGATAAGGCTAAAGAGGTTTTTGTGGCATTTATGGATTTGGAAAAGGCATATGACAAGATGGATAGGGGGGCAATGTGGCAGATGTTGCAGGTGTATGGTATGGGAAGCAGGTTACTGAAAGCAGTGAAGAGTTTTTACGAGGATAGCGAGGCTCAAGTTAGAGTATGTAGGAGAGGGAGATTATTTCCCAGTAAAAGTAGACCTTAGACAAGGATGTGTGATGTCACCGTGGTTGTTTAATATATTTATAGATGGGGTTGTAAGAGAAGTAAATGCGAGGGTCTTGGCAAGAGGCGTGGAGTTAAAATCAAAGAATCACACAAAGTGGGAGTTGTCAGGTGACACTGTGCTCTTGGGAGATTCTGAAGAGAAGTTGCAGAGGTTGGTGGATGAATTTGGTAGGGTATGTAAAAGAAGAAAATTAAAACTGAATACAGGAAAGAGTAAGGTTAGGAGGAAAACAAAAAGATTAGGTGATAAAAGATTGGATATCAGATTGGAGGGAGAGAGTATGGAGGAGGTGAATGTATTCAGATATTTGGGAGTGGACGTGTCAGCGGATGGGTCTATGAAAGATGAGGTGAATCATAGAATTGATGAGGGGAAAAGGGTGAGCGGTGCACTTAGGAGTCTGTGGAGACAAAGAACTTTGTCCTTGGAGGCAAAGTGGGAAATGTATGAGAGTACATGTATAGTTTTACCAACGCTCTTATATGGTTGTGAAGCATGGGTGATGAATGTTGCAGCGAGGAGAAGGCTGGAGGCAGTGGAGATGTCATGTCTGAGGGCAATGTGTGGCGTGAATATAATGCAGAGAGTTCGTAGTTTGGAAGTTAGGAGGAGGTGCGGGATTGCCAAAACTGTTGTCCAGAGGGCTGAGGAAGGGTTGTTGAGGTGGTTTGGACATGTAGAGAGAATGGAGCGAAGCAGAATGACTTCAAAAGTGTATCAGTCTGTAGTGGAAGGAAGGCGGGGTAGGGGTCGGCCTAGGAAAACTTGAGGGAGGGGGTAAAGGAGGTTTTGTGTGCGAGGGGCTTGGACTTCCAGCGGGCATGCGTGAGCGTGTTTGATAGGAGTGAATGGAGCCAAATGGTTTTTAATACTTGACGTGCTGTTGGAGTGTGAGCAAAGTAACATTTATGAAGGGATTCAGGGAAACCGGCAGGCCGGACTCGAGTCCTGGAGATGGGAAGTACAGTGCCTGCACTCTGAAGGAGGGGTGTTAATGTTGCAGTTTAAAAACTGTAGTGTAAAGCACCCTTCTGGCAAGACAGTGATGGAGTGAATGATGGTGAAAGTTTTTCTTTTTCGGGCCACCCTGCCTTGGTGGGAATCGGCCAGTGTGCTAATAAAAAAAAAAGTAATTGGCAATCATTCATGTTCATTACACCTTTCAAAGTAGGGTCCTTGATGTCAGTGTGTAGCTCTAGAGCCAAGGAACTGGACCTACTCTTCCCTTTGTTGAATTGACTCTGACTGCCTCCCATACCCCAGATGTTAAACAAACTAAGTATTCTGAGCTATAACCAAATCGAAGATGACTGCAATAACCAAATAATTGTCTACAAAGACATTCTGAATGTATATATCAAGAAAAAACAAGGGGTCAGTGGAAGAACAGTCTTTTCAGACACCAAACTGGTTAAGGGAGTGAGAGTTCCAGGTCACTGGGTAACATTCAAGGTGGTTCTTAACCCTTTGACTGTTTTCGACGTATAAATACGTCTTACGAGCCAATGTTTCTGACGTATATATACTCAATAATTCTAGCGGCTTCAAATCAAGCGGGAGAAAGCTGGTAGGCCCACATGTGAGGGAATGGGTCTGTGTGGTCAGTGTGCACCACATAAAAAAAATCCTGCAGCACACATTGTGTAATGAGAAAAAAAAAACTGATCGTTTTTTTGGAATAAAACGCTGACTTTGAGGTGTATTTTCGTATAGTATTTATCGTTGTATTCGCGTTTTCATGGTCTTAGGTGATAAAATGGAAAACATATTACAGAAATAGAGATGATTTTCATTACTTTGATGATGAAAACGACCTTGAAACTGAGCTCAAAGTAGCGGAAATGTTCAATTTTTACCAATGTTTTTACCAATGTTCAGGAGTAAATAAATCACACCACACGTCCAATACACATCAACTGGGGAGTCTAATATTCTTTCACTAGTGCACTGATATTATTTATACCATTTTTACAATAATGCAGTAGTCTGCATAACAGTAAATTTTGTATTTTTTTGTATGAATAAAAAATCAAAATAGAAAGCAATAATAATATAAGAGGGGCCTAGAGATGTGACTAATGAACAGAGCATATGTTATTTTAGTGCCACGAATGTCTACCTTGTTTATTCTGGACCCTATTTTGAAATTGGCATCTTTTTTAGTTTGCGTGAAATTGGCCAAATTGCCAAATTCTGACCACCATATTGGGTAGTCCAAATTAGTAAATGGGAGGTTTCTTGTACTCAGCTGATAGATAAAATGAAGTTCTAAAGAAATAGCTATGAGTTTGGTCAACTGGAACAATGGAATTGGCTGAAAATAGGGCTCAAAGTCGGCGAAATTGCCGATACGCATATGTCGCCGAGACCGCTAACTTTGCGGGAGCATAATTCCATGAGTTTTCGACCAAATTTCGAACTTTTGGTGTCATTACCACCGGGAAAAGATTCTGTATCATTTCATAAGAAAAAATAATTTTTTTTTTTTTCAAAAATTGAGCGACATAGAATGACAGTTTCAGAAAGGGGCCTGAAACAGTCAAAGGGTTAACTAGGTTCTGATAAAGCACAAAAAGGCACAATACCGTGACTGAAACAATACATTGTGACTTTGTAAATGGTCCAAGTCATACTGAAATGGCATCGTAAGTTCCTCTCTCCTATGTGCTGGTTATTTGTGTAGACTCTAATAAATGAAATGGGTCTATAATGTTAAGCAGCTTCACCCTAGGTACCCAGTATTCAAAAAGGAAGGATTACAGCTATTTTACACTGCACGGATAGCATGCCATATTCAATCAAAAAGGTGCATGAGGAAGATCATAGCTGTTGGGTGTAAGTGTTGATCATAGCTGTTACCTGGAATATACATGGAGAGGGTTTCAGGGGTCAACACCTCAATGTCCCCATGGCCCAGTCTGAGACCAGGCCTTGTGGTGGATCAGGGTCTGATCAACCAGGTTGTTACTGCTGGCTGCATGTAAACCAACATTCGAACCACAGTTCAGCTGATCAGGTACTGACTTTAGGTGCCTGTCCAGTGCCTTCTTGAAGACAGCCAGGGGTCTATTGGTAATCCTCCTTATGTATGCTGGGAGGCAGTTGAACAGTCTTGGGCCCCTAACATTTATTATGTTGTCTCTTAGTGTACTCATGGCACCCCTGCTTTTCATCGGGGGAATTTTGCATCTCCTGGTGAGTCTTTTGCTTTCTTAGGGAGTGATTTTCATGTACAAGTTTGATACTAATTCCTCTAGGATTTTCCAAGTATATAATTTTCATATTTTCATATAGTCGGACTTGAGTCCTGGAAATGGGAAGTACAATGCCTGCACTTTAAAGGAGGGGTTTGGGATACTGGCAGTTTGGAGGGATATGTTGTGTATCTTTATACGTATATGCTTCTAAACTGTTGTATTCTGAGCACCTCTGCAAAAACAGTGATAATGTGTGAGTGTGGTGAAAGTGTTGAATGATGATGGAAGTGTTTTCTTTTTGGGGCTTTTCTTTCTTTTTTGGGTCACCCTGCCTCGGTGGGAGACGGCCGACTTGAAAAAAAAAAAAAAATATTATAATGTACCTTTTACACCTGCATTCCAGAGAATACAAATCAAGGGATTTCAACTGCTCCCAGTAATTGAGGTGCTTTATCGTACTTATGCGTGCCTTGAAAGTTCTCCGTACATTTTTCAGGTCAGCAATTTCACCTGCCTTGAAGGGGGCAGTTAGTGTACAACAGTATTCCAGCCTAGACAGAACAAACGATTCGAAGAGAATCATCATGGGCTTAGCGTCCCTAGTTTTGAAGGTTCTCATGATCCATCATATTTTTCTAGCAGATGAGGTAGATACACTGTTGTGGTCTTTGAAGGTGAGATTAACTGACATTATCACTCCCAAGTCATCACATTAGCTTTTTGCTCTATTTTGTGATTAGAATTTGTTTTATACCCTGACATAGTTTTAATTTCCTCAAGTTTTCCATACAGTGGCCCCTCAATAATTGTCCGGCCTGAAAGTCGTCCATTTCGGAAATAGTCGCGTTATTTCGTCTAAACATTGGCTCAATATGGTCCGTTAACTCGCTAATCGTCTTTCGTCCTGGACACGTACTCACGGCTCTGAGCCGCATCGTCCTCCCTTCCCAGCCAGTGTGCCATTGTTTACCAGTGAGCGACGGTCCCCTCACGTGTTCATGCGAAATATTTCATAATATTCCATTCATTTTAGTGGTTGCAAGTGCTAAATAAGCTACCATGGCTCCAAAGAAATACAATTGAATTTAAGAAAAACATCACTGAACAATATGAAAGTGGCATACGTGTGGGCAAACTGGCCAGGATGTATAACAAATCCCGTACAACCATATCTTCCATCATAGCCAAGAAAAAGGAAATCAAGGAAGCTGTTGTTGCAAAGGGGGTAAATATGCCGACAAAAATGAGATCACCAGTGCTCGAAGATGTTGAGAAGTTATTACTGGTGTTGTGGATAAACAAGAAACAATTAGCAGGAGATAGTCTTATGATGTCGATTATTTGCAAAAAGGCTAGGCAGTTGCATGACGATTTGGTAAAGAAATTGCCTGCAACTAGTGATGTGAGTGAATTTAAGGCCAGCAAAGGCTGGTTTGAGAGATTTAAGAAGCGTACTGGCATACACAGTGTGATAAGGCATGGTGAGGCTGCCAGTTCAGACCAAAAAGCGGCTGAAAAGTATGTGCAGGAATTCAAGGAGTACATAGAGGCTGAAGGGGGATATCAAGGTTCTCAGCGCGAACGAAAAATTTTTCCGAAAAAATTCACAAACTGAGTTAATCTTATAGAAAAATAGCTTAACTCTCTGGCAACACAATGGTACCAGAATCATTGTTCTATGACATTCCTACAAGGAATTATGGTCACTTAAATACACCTAGGGTTACGTCACCACCCGCGGCAGGTGTGCTCACCTGTCGTCAATTTATTTTTTTTTTTCCGTTTTTTTTTCGTGTATTTATTGTATTATTCTTTCTAAGATAATAATTGACGATTTGGCATCATAATACATTGGGCAGGACTTATACGTAGAGTTCCAACCAACCAGGAACCTCCCGACACAATTTTGCTGACGTCATGGAAAATTCCAGTCTCGGGGTGGCCGGGGAATATGGCTAAATATAACGCTATTATAGCTTCTACGGCTTATTTATCTATCACAATTGATCTAATATGACATAATAAACAATATAAATAACAAAGAAGTATGGTAAATACTCCAGAATGAATAATATATGGCATATTCCCAGAGCGCTCCATCGGGAATAATAGATTCCCATTCTCAGAGAGGGGCTTCCATTCTCTTTCTCTCACCTCCAGGGTCCTTATATTAAAGAAAACGAACATGGTTAACTATGATATACACTCGTAATGCAGTATAAGACTGAGAAAAATGTTATTTTCTCGAAAAAAAAAAAAAAAGGTGGTCCGGCTGTTTCGCGGATTATCTCGGAAGTAAGTTATTCACATATATGAGCAAGTACCTTCGTTAATAATAGCAGGAATGTAATGAAATTCACAGAGAACATAAAGGAAAGATTGTTTTACAAGCTAGCGGATTGCTTTTTGAGATATCATAATTTGTTTTTGATTTATGTGAGGGCAAAAGTCAGATATTTGGCTGAAAGTCAAAAACCATACAAAATTTATTTTTTTTAAGAATGAAGAAAGGATAAATTACAGAACATCTAACCGCTAGAGATACAGTTTAGCATTGTTTTATGCGTAGATAATGCCAAAACAACTTCTCCAAGTCCCATGTCGAAGTTACTCTTCAATATGTATGATTATTAGTAAATAATTTTTTTCTCAGTTGTTTTTTGAGCTATCTTATTGAAACTTGGTCACATTACTATTGAAAGGTGCTTCTTTACGTACAAAAAAAATGAAAGAAATCGAACGAAAAATAAAAAAGTTCATGTGTTGACCTTGATATCCCCCTGAAGGACTGAAACCTGAACAAGTGTTCAATTGTGACGAAACAGGCCTCTTTTGGAAGAAAATGCCAAAAAGGACCTACATTACTCAGGAAGAAAAGGCACTGCCAGGACACAAGCCTATGAAAGACAGGCTGACGCTCATGTTCTGTGCTAATGCTAGTGGGGATTTCCTCCTCCAGTCTTCCATACACTAAGAAGAATTGCCAATAAAGGTAAGTGTTATCTGTTAATGTTTCATTCATCATGTCCCATTGTATTGTTTATGTACTACATCTATATTTCATGTAAAAAACTTTTTTGTTTTAATACTTCTGGGTGTCAGGAACGGATTAACTGTATTTACATTATTTCTTATGGGGAAAATTGATTCGAAAATCGTCTATTTCGATAATAGTCCCACTTCCAGGAACGGATTAAGGACAATAATTAAGGGACCACTGTATATGAGTAGTTGAAATTTTTCTTCATTGAACATCATATTGTCTTCTGCAACCCATTTAAAGATTTGGTTGATGTCAACTTGGATATTTAGTGTCTTCGATGGAGGACACTGTCATGGTGATTTGGGTGTCATCTGCAAAGGAAAACACGAAGCAATAGCTTCCATCTCTATGTCAGATATGAGGATGAGGAACAAGATGGAAGCAAGTACTGTGCCTTGGGTGTAAGTGTTGATCATAGCTGTAAGTGTTGGAGAACACAAGCATGAATATCATTTGGTCAGGCTGCTGAGAGTCAGCAGTGATACAGGAAAGTTATGAACTAAAGTAATTAGTGGCTAAGAACTAGAATGGTCAGTGAAGTCAACAAGAAGTGAAAAGGCATAGTGGTAAAAAGAGATACAGTGGAACCTCGACTTTCAAACTTAATCCATTTCAGGAGCTAGTTCTAAAGTCGAAATGTTCGAAAGTCAAACCAATATTTCCCATGAGAAATAATGGAAATACAATTAATCCATTCCAGAAACCCAAAATATTCACAAAAAAATGCATTTTATAGAGATTACATTATAGTTTTACATACACACAACAAACACATATAGTACAATTAGTAATAAATTTAATTAAACATATAAAACAACATTTTTACTTACCTTTATTGAAGATTAGTGATAGCATCTGGAAGATAGGGAGGAGGAGAGAGGGAGATGGGGTTATTATTTGTAAGGAGAATCCCCCCCCCCCCTATAAGGACTTCGGGTATCAAAGACCTCTCTGGGGTTACTTCCTTTCTCTGTCTTTTAATGCCACTAGGACCAGCTTGAGAGTCACTGGACCCGTCTCACAAAATAACTGTCCACAGTCCTATGTTTCTGGCGTCTCTTTAACATTTCCTTCAAGTGGGACATGGTTCTGTCACTGAACTTGTTGCAGAGATGGCTTGTTTCAGCTTGGTCAGGGTGATACTTTTCAATGAAAGTTTGCAACTCATTCCACTTTGCACGCATGCCCTTAATCACTGAAGAAGGCACCTCATCCACTCCCATCTTCCTCCTCCTCTGAAGCAAGTTCCTGAGCTGTAGTCTGATGCTGTTACAGATGAAGCTCTTCCAGCTCTTCAGTGGTTAGCTCTTCCCTGTGGTCATCCACCAACTCTTCCACATCCTCTCCACTCACCTCCAGCCCCAGAGTGTTCCCCAATGCCACAATAGAGTCCACAACAGGCAGAGGGTCAGCCTCAAACCCTTCAAAATCCCTCTTTTAGACACAATCTGGCCACAGTTGTCTCCAAGCAGAGTTGGAAGTCCTGGAAGCCACTCCTATAAGAACATAAGAAAGAAGGAACACTGCAACAGGCCTACTGACCCATTCTGGTCATCTCCACTCAAGGAAGGAGCACGGCACCAGACCCAGCAGCACAAGCTAGTTAGGTCTAACTCACACCCACCCACACCCACTCATGTATTTATCTAACCTATTTTTAAAACTACCCAACGTTTTAGCCTCAATAACTGTACTCGGGAGTTTGTCCCACTCTTCCACAACTCTATTACTTGCAAAGGCTTATGGAGCTGTAGATATTGAAGTGGTTCCTCCAGAACTCTCTTAGGGTCAACTTAGTGTCTGTGGTCAATTCAAAGCACTTTTCAAACACTGCCTTTGTGTAGTTTTTTGAAGTTAGAAATGACCTGCTGGTCCATGGGCTGGAGGAGAATTGTGGTGTTAGGAGGCAAAAACTTCACTACGATGAAACTGTAGTCCTTAGACAGTAGGTCTACCAAGTCTGGAGGATGTGCAGGAGCATTGTCCATTAACAGGAGGCACTTGAGTGGTAAATTATTTTCTAAGAGGTATTTTCTCACACTGGGGCCAAACACTTCATGGACCCACTCTTTGAAAATTTGCCTTGTGACCCATGCCTTATTATTTGCTTTCCACAAGACACATAATTTGTCCTTAATGACATTGTTTTTCTTAAACACTATGGGACTTTTAGTTATACACGAGTAAAGGCTTCACTTTAAGATCACCACTAGCATCAGCACAAAACAAAAGAGTTAGCCTGTCTTTTATGGCTTGTGTCCTGGGAGTGCCTTTTTCTCCTAAGTAATGTAGGTCCTTTTTGACATTTTCTTCCAAAACAGGCCTGTTTCATCACAACTGAACACTTGTTGGGATTTGAATTTTTCAGTGTCTATGTGCCCCTTAAACTCCTGTACAGTTCTCAGCTGCCTGTTTGTCTGAACTGGCTGCCTCACCATTCCTTACAACATTGTGTATGCCACTCCGCTTCTTAATCTGTCAAACCAGCCTCTGCTGGCCTTAAATTCACTATCAGCACTGGTTCCAGGAGCTTTCTTTACCAGATCAGCATGCAATTTCCTTGCCTTTTCACAAGTAATTGTCTCCGAAACACTATCACCTGCTATCTCTTTATTCTTGATCCACACCAGCAACAACTTCTCAACCTGATCAACTGTCTGTGGTCTATTTTAGTTAACATATCAACACCTTTCGCAACATCAGCTTCCTTGATTTGTTCTTTCTTTTCCAGGACAGAAGCAATTGTTGACTTGCTTTTCCCATACATCCTGGCAAGCTCAACAATTCTCACACTACTCTCATATCTTTGTATTATTTCCTTCTTCACGTCTATGGTGTTTCTCACTTTCTTTACCACAGGGGTACCACTAGCAAGTTTCCTTGGGCCCATGGTAGCTTATTTCACAGTAGCACAAACACTAAACACAATGAATTAAAGGTGAAATGTTTGAATGAGTGTGCAGGTTAGAGTTCACTCGCGCATCAACAAAGCCAGGCTGGCTCACGACACCTGCGCGGGGATGCGGACAGAGCGGACAGGTCCGGTACCCGGTGGTTCAAAAGATGGGATGCGTTTGATAATCGGGTCAAAACTGGTTCAAAAAATGCGTTCGAAACTCGAAAAGTTCGATAAACGATACGTTCGAAACTTGGGGTTCCACTGTATGTGTATTATCTTTTGTTGATTGTTGTTAGAAATATATGGAGAAGTGTTTCAAAGTGTACAGAGTTGGGAGCTACTCAATACAGTGAAATGGAAGCTTACTCTTGGACTCAGAGATGTGTGATATGTTGCAGTGTTTAGCTTCAGGTGACAATTGTACGGGTTATCCGCATTTAAAGTTAGCTTTATCAAGGCTTATATCTGGGGCTTTCTATATGTATGCTGATATGATTTCCATTTTCTCATGGGTCAAAGAAGTTGATGATGTGATATTTGGGATAAACAGTGAAGAGGCAGGGATAGATGGAATAGGTACATGATGAGTGTTAAGATATGAGGTAACTGGAAAATATTTGGAGTCTCGTGGGATGTAAAACTTTACAGCAGTAGAGCTGGATCTTTGTTTGAGGAGGATAAGAGAAGAATATGAGGAAGCATGTATTTCTGTGACAGTCTTAGAAGTAGGAGGAGACAGAGTTTGGGATAGTCCATTTGATAATGAAAGATGTGTAGGGATGATGAGATGACTGAGAGGTCATGAATTCAGGCAATTTTTTTTTTTTCCTTTGAGGTTTTGGTTCATGTTGCAGGAATGGTTGAGGAGTCCATCGAGATTCAAGATAGTGTAAATGCCAAAGGGTGTAGATGTAGGTAAATCAGAAGTAGTGACTTTTAAAAGTTATACACAGGCGTGATATTATGGGATGTTCTTAGAGGTTGAGAGGGTGGGGTTGCTCTGGAGTAACAGATACATTGTAATATACCTTTTTGGCACAGCAAGGTTTTGACTTGATAGTATAATAAGCCTTATTTATCTCTTAAACACTAACTTATTTTCCCAGAGGAAAAACCATACACCGAAGATGTCTGGTGAGCGATCGCAAAGAGGGTTATTATGATCCATTTCTCTACAGACTCGGCATATTCCTTGTGACTGGCAATACTCTTCTGGGTGGCCATTACACCAGCACTTATGGCAGTGTTGAAGTGTTGGTTCAGTTCTCTCACTGCTAAGCAATGGCCATCTATCTAGACTGAGGTCAAAAGTATAAGGCAATTGAATGTTAACTATATTGCTGGTACCTCTTAATAACTAAAAACAAAACACCATTATGATTGTCGTATACAAAGGATGTGCTAAATTATGCTAAACTCTTTCGTTCTCACGAGGCTGCTCTTATCACTTCCAGGCATCATTAAAATCGGCTTCGCTTTCTATGTGACTGTCTTGCTGAATAAGTTTTGCCCCCTTCCTTCCCCCATTTCCTAAAACCCAACCCACTGGGT
This sequence comes from Cherax quadricarinatus, assembly GCF_038502225.1. NCBI lineage: Eukaryota > Metazoa > Arthropoda > Malacostraca > Decapoda > Parastacidae > Cherax > Cherax quadricarinatus. Next base: position 26,832,253 of record NC_091332.1, read on the forward strand.
ACTTCCTTTCCTGACCAAGCCCATCTCCTACTTCAATAGCTCATTATTTCCACTAAGTCACAGGTTGAAGATGCCTTCTTTACTCTCCATCAGCATCAACATGCTCTCTTTGCTTCTCTTCCACAAGTTCTCTAACCTTCTCACTACTATTGCTTTTGACACTGCTTGCCATAATTCACAAATTCATTCTTCTAAACTACAGAATAAACTTAAACGACTCATCTCAGATAGTCGTTGGTCTAAATTTTCCCTTACTGTGTTACTAATCTGTCTTCTGTCATGCTCTCTCAACATGAGCTTGAACTTCTTGGTTTTGGTCTTTCCTTTGCCACTTCACCTGCCCCTCACACTGGTATTGACCTGATTAGCTCTTCTGATTCTTTTCGTCAGTCTCGCTCTCGTAATCTTCCTGACTTGTCCACTTTTCGTGGCGCTCTCCTTCCTGCTCTTGATAGCCTGTTTTCTAAGAACCACCACCACCTGCGCAGCTATCACCTTTCCCTTTCTACTCTTAAATCTAATGCTAACATTGTCATACTCTCTTCTGATAAAGGTAATGTGGTAGTTATCCTTGATCACGAGGATTACTTCAGTAAAGCTGATGTCTTATTCTCTGACTCAAGTACCTACACTTGTCTCGTTTCCATCCTTCTTGATCACATCAAGAGAGCTTTCAACAAAAAGCTAAGGGCTCTTTCCGACCTCTGTCCTCCTGACTTTGACCTTGTTCAATGTTTTCATGTCATCTGTCCCTCTGCCCTATTTCTATGGCCTTCCCAAAACTCATAAACCTGATATTCCACTGCATCCCATCATATCCTCTAGAGCAGTGGTTCCCAAACTGGGGGTAAATTACCCCCTGGGGGTAATTTAACCATTTTTGGGGGGTAATGGAGGGGTGACAGAAAAAAAGTTATGAATTCTGAAAATCAAGAAAACAATGCGGTACCCGGTATGAGGATTATTGTTAACTTTGTCTTAGTATATAAAGTTGTAAAGTAAACCTATTATAAGTAATAAAGTTAAACCAAATAACAATAAACATCAAAAACTAATATACAGTATTAGAAAAGAAGAAATATATAGCTAAGTGTGTGGAAACCCAAAAGTATTTTGACAAGTATGCTTCAGGACAAAAGTCACTCAGTAGCCCAGATCGACCTGTCCAGTACGCGTCACTCACTTCCTGAGGCTGCCTCTATTTCACACTGTCAGTTTATCTGTGAGCATCAGCCGAGATAGACATAAGCTGGTATGTATGTGTACTGCCCTGTGCAGTATATAGTTAGTATTTACCCACTGTTACTGTGAATTTGTAGCTATTATTAATTTTATATATAATGTATGTGTGGTTCTTACGTTTTCAATGGTTTTGCTAGGATTAGCAGAGTATGCGAGGCTGTATACGTTCACTGTAGTCTCGCGCTACACGGTGCTCTTGTGCTGACAAGCATGATACTTGCAGCCTGGCAATTTTGAATGTATGCGTGTGTGCTTGCATCAGTGAACTTGTGTTAGCTGCCATGCGAGAAATTATGTACCTTGCGTTTTGCAGTGTATGCATGGATATTATTCTTTTTCTGCAGATTGAACAAGAAAATGTCCAAAAAGCGCACCTACACTGACACCTTTCTTCGCCATGGCTTTGTGAATTTAACTTCTGGTGGAGAGGATCGGCCACAATGTGTGGCATGTCACAAAGTGTTGACAAATGAAAGCCTCAAGCCATCAAAACTCTCAGCTCACCTCCAGAAGTGCCATCCAAATCTTCAAAATAAGGATCAGGCTTATTTTCAGCGCCAGGCTGTAGCACTGAAGAATATCCAGTTCGGCTCATCTGGAATTCAAGCCCAAAAGCTTCAAGCTGAGGTCGAAGCATCCTACTGTGTTGCATATAAAATTGCCGAACAACAGAAATGCCACACCATTGCAGAGAATCTGATTATGCCTTGTGCACCTTGAGCACCGTCGATGATGGGTGGTCATCGTGGATTACGGGGCCTCATACAAGCTATCAATCCAGAAATTTCTGTAGGTCACTGCATCATTCATCGGTACTCTCTTGGATCGAAAAGCCTGCCTGGTAATCTGAAGTTAGTGTTTGAAGATGTGTTGAAAATCGTCAACTTCATCAAGTCCAGAGATGTGAATTCGCGCATATTCAAGGAGCTGTGCAAGGAAATGGGAGAGCAGTATCAAGTTCTGCTCTACCACACCGATGTTCGCTGGTTGTCACGAGGCAAGGTTGTACGTCGAGTCATTGAGCTCCGAAAAGCTGTTCAGGAATTCCTGGAACAAAAAGGATCTCCTTTTGCTACCAAGTTCACCGATAAGGAGTGGCTTGCTCGACTTTGTTACTTGGCTGACATATTTGCGGAGCTGAACAGTGGTAATCTGCAACTCCAGGGCCGAAACACGACTGTCATTGATGCCCATCACACTGTGACTGCATTTCTGGGGAAACTGAGACTCTGGATTCGGCGCTTGGAGAAAGGAGTGATCGCCCAGTTTCCCACCCTAGACCAGTTTGTTGAGGAGAATAGTCATGATACTGGATCACTTCTACAGACCATCAACAAAGAAATGAGCGACCATTTGAAGGGGCTTGAAACAAGCATGCATCACTACTTTCCAGAGAGTGACCAAGAAAGAGCCACTCTTCAGTGGATCATTCATCCCTTCTCTGTACCTGATGATGCCATTCATGATGATGATTTCCCTGCAAAGGAGGAGTGGATCACAATGCGAGCCAATGAAGCCTTGAAAATCGAATTCCAAAACCAAAATGCAGATTCCTTTTGGATTTCACGACTACCTGACTCGCCAACTCTGTCCAAGAGAGCCTTGAAGTTGTTGGTATCATTCTCAACAACGTATCTGTGCGAGAAGGGCTTCTCAACTGTGCTGGGTATGAAAACAAAAAAGAGGACTCGCTTGAATGTTGCAAACGATGCCAGGCTGGCACTTTCAACCACGAAGCCAAGAATTCCTAAACTAGCTTCAAGTATGCAACTCCATCCATCCCACTGATGTTCTTGACATCTTTGGTAATAGTCATTAGAGATGCACAATGTTCAAATACAATAAATAAAAGAAAATATCTCAAGTGTTTTAATTTAGCCATATATATCAATAACAACAACATTTTGTGAAAGGGGTAACATGCTTTATGTGGCATGTTAAATTGGGTAACAAGCTGAAAAAGTTTGGGAACCACTGCTCTAGAGGTTCTGTCTCTTATTCTCTTGCTTCTTGGCTGGCCAAAACCCTTACTCCCTTTTTTGGTACTTTTTCTCCTGCCCACCTTCAACACTCTCAAGACTTCATCGAACCTGTTCACCCTCTCCCGACCTGTAAGATGCTTAGTCTTGACATTGAGTCCCTCTTCACTAATGTCCCTCTTAATGATGCCCTTAATTTTCTCAGAGAGAAGGCCAATGAAGGGTTACTTCATCTCCCCAGACCTACTGATGTCTTTCTTGATCTTATCCACCTTTGTGTGGACTCAAATTCCTTTTCCTTCCAAGGTAAATATTATTCTCAAACCTTTGGTGTTGCTATGGGCTCTCCTCTTTCTCCTGTCTTGCTAATCTTTACATGGAATACTTCGAGACTGTTCTTCTTCCTACTACTGATGTGCGCCCTTCACTCTGGCTCCGCCATGTAGATGACATCTTTGCTCTTTGGCCGCATGACTCTTGTCTCTTCCAGCCATTTCTTGATGCTCTTAATAATCTTGCCCCTTCCATTAAGTTTAAAGCTGAATGGAAATCTAATTCCTTGCTTCCTTTCCTTGATGTTCATGTCCACCGCTTAGATACAGGTTTTGCCTTTTCCGTTTACTGCAAGCCTATACACAGTGGCATGTACATTCACTACTTTTCTTATCATGCTTCCTCTGTTAAGAAAAGTGTTATCTCGTCCTTTCTCTGTACTCCCCTCATTTGTGATCATCAGTCCCTTGACTCAGAAATTTCCACTCTTCATAATTCAATTTCCTGTCTTGGTTACCCTTCCCCTTTCATAGACTGCCTTCTCACGTGCTAAATGGACTTTCTTCTCTACCAAACTCTCTACCCCTGTGAACTCTCCTGTCCTCTGTCCTCCCTACATTTCCAGTTTTTCTAATCTCAACAACTCTGTTCCTTAGACATCAAACTTATTTTTTGCCAGACCAACACTCTTCACACTAATCTTGTTCAAGCCTCTCCTCCCTCTATAAATGATCCTGGTGTCTATTCTATTTTTTGTTCCTCCTGTCCTCTTCAGTACTTTGGAGAAACTCGCCCTTCCTCCTGTCCTCTTCAGTACTTTGGAGAAACTCGCCCATCTCTTTCTGGCAGACTTAGGCAGCACAAAAGTAGTGTTAGGCTTCCCGACACCAACAATGCTCTTTTCTGTCATGTCAGAGATCACAATCATTCTATTGACTGGTCTTCTGCTAAAACTGTCTACCCTACTTCTAACTTTTACAGAAGCCATTTGGTTGAATCCTCTCTTATACACAACTTTCCTTGTACTAATCTTAGTCCTGGCTTTGTCTCTGTAGATGCCTTCCTTTCCCATTACATTGTAAAATGCTCCAAACTTCAGAACACCCATGACTTAACCTGATTCTTTTTCCCCCTTCTCTCTCTTCCCCTTTCCTCTTTTTCCTTTTTTTCTTTTCTTTCTTCTGCCTTGGGTATTTGTTCTCTTATTATTTTATTATTTTCCCCCCTCTGTGTTCTTCCTCCTACCCTCTGTGGGCCTCTAGCTCCCTTGCAATTCTCCTCTTTCTTAGTGTTTGACTGACTCCACTACTACCTCTCTTGCTCCCATCCTCGTCTGCTGGCCTATATATACTTCCTCCTCCTCTCCTTTCTGTTAGTGTTAGTCTAAGTCAGATAGAAATGTCATCGCAAGCTCCTCTCTTCTAAGTGCGGGATAGAGGATAGAGGAGCAATGTGGCAGATGTTGCAAGTATATGGAATAGGTGGTAAGTTACTAAATGCTGTAAAGAGTTTTTATGAGGATAGTGAGGCTCAGGTTAGGGTGTGTAGAAGAGAGGGAGACTACTTCCCGGTAAAAGTAGGTCTCAGACAGGGATGTGTAATGTCACTATGGTTGTTTATTATATATATATAGATGGGGTTGTAAAAGAAGTAAATGCCAGGGTGTTCGGGAGAGGGGTGGAATTAAATAATGGGGAATCAAAATACAAAATGGGAAGTGACACAGTTACTTTTTGCTGATGATACTGTGCTTATGGGAGATTCTGAAGAAAAATTGCAAAGGGTAGAGTTTGGGAGTGTGTGTAAAGGTAGAAAGTTGAAAGTGAACATAGAAAAGACTAAGGTTATGAGGGTATCAAATGATTTAGATAAAGAAAAATTGGATATCAAATTGGGGAGGAGGAGTTTGGAAGAAGTCAATGTTTTCAGATACTTGGGAGTTGACGTGTCGGCAGATGGATTTATGAAGGATGAGGTTAAGCATAGAATTGATGAGGAAAAAAAGGTGAGTGGTGCGTTGAGGTATATGTGGAGTCAAAAAACGTTATCGATGGAGGCAAAGAAGGAAATGTATGAAAGTATAGTAGTACCAACACTCTTATATGGATGTGAAGCTTGGGTGGTAAATGCAGCAGTGAGGAGACGGTTGGAGGCAGTGGAGATGTCCTGTCTAAGGGCAATGTGTGGTGGAAATATTATGCAGAAAATTCGGAGTGTGGAAATTAGGAAAAGGTGTGGAGTTAATAAAAGTATTAGTCAGAGGGCAGAAGAGGGTTTGTTGAGGTGGTTTGGTCATATAGAGAGAATGGATCAAAGTAGAATGACATGGAAAGCATATAAATCTATAGGGGAAGGAAGGCGGGGTAGGGGTCATCCTCGAAAGGGTTGGAGAGAGGGGGTAAAGGAGGTTTTGTGGGCGAGGGGCTTGGACTTCCAGCAAGCATGCGTGAGCGTGTTAGATAGGAGTGAATGGAGACGAATGGAACTTGGGACCTGACGATCTGTTGGAGTGTGAGCAGGGTAATATTTAGTGAAGGGATTCAGGGAAACCGGTTATTTTCATATAGTCGGACTTGATTCCTGGAAATGGGAAGGGTTTGGGATATTGGCAGTTTGGAGGGATATGTTGTGTATCTTTATACGTATATGGTTCTAAACTGTTGTATTCTGAACACCTCTGCAAAAACAGTGATAATGTGTGAGTGTGGTGAAAGTGTTGAATGATGATGAAAGTATTTGGGGATTTTCTTTCTTTTTTGGGTCACCCTGCCTCGGTGGGAGACGGCCGACTTGTTGAAAAAAAAAAATATTTTTTTTATTTTAAACAAAGGGAAGTACTAGATTCATAGGGGTTATACACACCATACCTGAGGAATGAGAAGTGATCAGGTTTAATCTAAGGAAGGGCAGGGTAGCATCTATTTCCTCAATCAAGAGAACTTCACCTATCATCAAGGCATTTTCCTTGAAAAGGGTATGTTATGTTCATAGCTTTGCTCCTGTAGTTCACAAGTAGCCAATTACAAAAAGTGTTAAGAAACTTACCTGGCTTGATTGTATCTAAAAGTAAACAACAGACACATGCCTGGCTTGATTATGTCTAAGGTAACCAATGGACACTTACCTGGCTTGATCATGTCTAAGGTAACTAATGGACACTTACCTGGCTTGATCATGTCTAAGGTAACTTTAATATCGTTCATATGCTTCACTTCCATAAACTGGGCATTTGATGTAGAACTTGTTCTTCTCTTGGTGCTATCACCAACACTCTTTATACTTTCTTGAGATAATTTTTTTGAATTATTTGCTATTTCTTGTTTGGTATTAAGAGAGGGAGCCTCTAATAAACTACCATTATGACTATCTAACAGATTACTGCCTTGCAAAGGATTCACTTCATCAACAGTACTGTGTGTTGTCTTTGTTCCATCGGTCACCAAACTCCCACTAATCTCTCCACTTAACAAATCTAGATTTAGCAAGGAATCTACAGAGTTCTTGCTAGCATGACTGTTACTAGCACCAGTGGTTATAGGAACACTGGAAGGAAACTGAGACGTGCCAAGCATTCCTGCTGGACTAGTTTTGCTGTGCAGAAGGTTTGCAGATGAGTTCAATGAAGCTGTTGCCAGGTTAACATTCTGCTGTTGCTGTTTCAACTGGTTCATGCTCAGCTTTTCTAAGGGTTTAAATTGAACCTGAATCTGAGTATTAGTTGGTAGATTCTGTTTGATCAATGATGTACCCAAAGCTGTTAGGTCCTCCAAAGGGTCAGTTCGCTCTCTGGGTTGTACATCTAGCCGAGTATCTGGAATTTAAGGTTTACAGTTAAACTGTCATTTGGAAAGGCATTGGATGTTTCACTAACAAAACTCATCCTACAAGCTTTTATTATAATATCTTAAAAAAATATGAATATAATAGTTAATACAGTTAAATGAACTTAAGTATTTCCCTAACCAATGGTTATACAGTGGACCCCCGGTTAACGATATTTTTTCATTCCAGAAATATGTTCAGGTGCCAGTACTGACTGAATTTGTTCCCATAAGGAATATTGTGAAGATTAGTCCATTTCAGACCCCCAAACATACACATACAAACGCACTTACATAAATACACTTACATAATTGGTCGCATTGGGAGGTGATCGTTATGCGGGGGTCCACTGTAATTGCAAAATGGGAACAAGCATATAAAAGGTTGCTACATTTTAGACAAACAAGTAGCAAAGTTTACACGTAATAGAATGGGCAATAACATTAGAACAAAAAATTCAGAATGACCCTACCATTCCATAGAAAAAACAGCAAAACCACAGGTTTAGAAACCAAAGATAACAGAGGATTTTAAGAGAGACAATGTAGTAGTAGTAGGTAGTAGGTTGGTAGACAGCAACCGCCCAGGAAGGTACTACCGTCCTACCAAGTGAGTGTAAAACGAAAGCCTGCAATTGTTTTACATGATGGTAGGATTGCTGGTGTCTTTTTTCTGTCTCATGAACATGCAAGATTTCAGGTATGTCTTGCTACTTCTACTTACACTTAGGTCACACTACACATACATGTACAAGCACATATATACACACCCCTCTGGGTTTTCTTCTATTTTCTTTCTAGTTCTTATTCTTGTTTATTTCCTCTTATCTCCATGGGGAAGTGGAACAGAATTCTTCCTCCACAAGCCATGCGTGTTGTAAGAGGCGACTAAAATGCCGGGAGCAAGGGGCAAGTAACCCCTTCTCCTGTATAAATTACTAAATTTGAAAAGAGAGACTTTTGTTTTTCTTTTTGGGCCACCCTGCCTCGGTGGGATATGGCCGGTTTGTTGAAAAAAAAAAAAATGCTTGCTTTGGGTTATGCTTTAGGCATTTACTAACGTTACATTACAACTGCTTGGAAACATTGTCTTACATACTCATGCATCTTTTATGCCAGAAAATATGGTAAAAAAAAAATTTTTAACACATCAGCCATCTCACACCAAGGTAGACACTTTCATCATCAGGTGACCTACCTTGGTTGCAGACAGTCAGTGTTAAAAAAAAAAAAATCTTCTGAAATACTGTATGACTGCCTGACTTACTATCAAGAGAAGTGGAAGTTTGTGGTATAAGTGTTGGAGCCATTGCTGTGTGTAAAGGTGGAGCCAGCTGCAAGGCTGACGATGCTTCAGTGATGGCAGAGGCAGAGAATATACCACCAAGGTCGTCAAGTAATGAAGTATTGTTCTCCAGAACAGACTCATCAGCAGAGGTTTTATTGGTCTGGCCCAAGCTTAAACCATCAAGTCCTGTTTGTAATAAATAATGCACACATTAATTCCCTGCTGCAAGAAGTGAAATCCTAACATGGTGCAGTAATCCCTTATTTTATGTGGGACTGCTATGTGAAAATTCCCTTTTATATGAAGATGCATTTCTACCAGTACTTCCTCACACACATGATAACACTGCTCCTATCCTATGCAATCAATGTGGTTCACAATATGAAACGAAGATTCATATAATGATGAATTAAGTGATGATGACATAATTGAGATTACTACAGCTGCTGATGACCCTCACAAACACGTATCATATAAAGAAACACACACCTGTACAATTAAAGTAGAAAATCAGTTCATCAAAAAAAGGTGAACAGGAATAAATTTTCGACATACAGATGGTAACTATCAAATTAATGAAATATTTCCAACTGAGTAGTATCATTCATTCTCATCTTCAGTGTTTGAGTTGGTTGTGAAGTATATAACTATAGAAGTGTGGCCTCTATTCATCAACATTCTTTACAATAATGTTGGAATATATGATATCAACAATCAAGATTCTGAAGACTTCCTTGAGCTATAAATTCACTGCATATATGAAAACCTTATAATTAGTGGATCAGTGAGATATGAAACATAAGGTTATAGAATACTGTACTTTACCAATATCATGGAGATCCTGGTTAACAAGAGTAGCTATGCCCTGATTACTGGGTACATCCTCAGGTGTGGAGAGATCCAGAAGAATTTCCGCATCTTTCTGTGATCCCGCATCATTTTTACCCACTTGCTGCTGTCCATCCACTTCTGTACCTTGGGTGTCAACTTTTGTTCCTTCAACAATTAGTTTGTACCGTCCCATCACTCTGGACAGTTCATCGTTTGCTTTCAGTAAGTCACCTGGTAGAGCCAGTGAGAACAAATATAAGTTATAACAATCATAATAGTGCAAAATCTCAAATAATGTGTTGCATCCTTTAAATGGGACCCAATGTACATAATGTATGTGTATACAGCCTCTCCTCACTTTGCGACATACTCGTTTACCAATGACTCAGACTTATGACATGCTCCATGACCAGCATGCATACCTAAGTAATGTATATTAGAGCTGATTTCCTCTATTCTGTTTATTACAATATACGGTACATTACTGCATAAACATTTAAAAATTGCTCATCTGCAATCCTACTCTGTCTTAACTAATTCTTTCAATAATAACCCTACCGTACACTTTTCCTGGTATACTCACTAAACTTATTCCTCTATAATTTTTATAATCTCTTTAGTCACCCTTTCCTTTATATAAAGGAACTATACATGCTCTCTACCAATCCCTAAGTACCTCCCCCTCTTTCATACATTTCTTCTTTCAACATACCGGCCGTATCCCACCGAGGCGGGGTGGCCCAAAAGGAAAAACGAAAGTTTCTCCTTTTACATTTAGTAATATATACAGGAGAAGTGGTTACTAGCCCCTTGCTCCCGGCATTTTAGTCGCCTCTTACAACACGCATGGCTTACGGAGGAAGAATTCTGTTCCACTTCCCCATGGAGGTAAGAGGAAATAAACAAGAACAAGAACTAGTAAGAAAAATGGAAGAAAACCCAGAGGGGTGTGTATATACATATATGCTTGTACATGTATGTGTAATGTGACCTAAGTGTAAGTACAAGTAGCAAGACGTACCTGAAACCTTGCATGTTTATGAGACAGAAAAATGGACAGCAGCAATCCTACCATCATGTAAAACAATTACAGGTTTCCGTTTTACACTCACTTGGCAGGACGGTAGTACCTCCCTGGGCGGTTGCTGTTTACCAACCTACTACCTAGTTTCATACATTTATTAAACAAAAATACCAACCACTCCAACACTATATCCCCCCCTGCTTTTAACATTTCTGTCATGATCCCGTCAGTTCCAGCTACTTTACCCCCTTTCATTCTACGTAATGCCTCACACACCTCCCCGCACTTGCATCCTGTTCTTCTTCACTCCTAAAAGATGTTATACCTCTCTGGCCAGTGCATGAAATTACCGCCTCCTTCCTTCATTGACATTTGAAAGTTCCTCAAAATATTCCCGCCATCTACCCAATACCTCCAGCTCCCCATCAACTAACTCCACTACTCTGTTTTTAACTGACAAATTTATTCTTTTCCTAAGCTTTCTTAACCTGTTTATCTCGCTCCCAAATTTTTTCTTACCTTAAAATATTTTCATCCTTAGCTTATAGCGAGTGGGGAATATACAGTGGGACCTCGGATTTTGTCATTAATTCGTTCCAGAAAGTCTGACGAAAACCGAATTCAACATTGTTGTTATTATTATTATAATAAAAAAGAAGCGCTAAGCCACAAGGGCTATACAGCGCTGTCCGAATTCAACAAAAACTGAAGCAATATTTCCCATAAGAAATAATGTAAATCCAATTAATCTGTTCCAGACACCCAAAAGTATTAAAGCATTATGGAGAATAACTATAGTTTTACATACAGAAAACAATGAGAAATAAATCTAAAAGACTACTGAAATGGATAAATGAACATTTAACATCACTTTTACCTTTACTGAACACTCGTTGGCATATGGAAGACGGCGAGGAGGGGAGAGGGAGAAGAGGTTATCTCGACCACCATCAATACCACCCTCTACCACCATCACTACCACCATCACTAACACCATTGCTACCACCCTCTACCACTATCACAACCACTACCACCCTCTACCACCATCACAACCACTGCCACCCTCTACCACCATCACTACCACCCTATACTGATGAGAGACAAAGCCAAACTGACTCAGAACGCATGGGATGCTTTGTGTGGGCGTGGGTGGACACGTTTGGTACAGCGGACCACTGTCAACTTGACGAAAACCAAGGTGATGAACAAAAACTTGGACAAAATTTTGATGAAAAAAGTCGTCGAAAACAGAATTCAACGAAAGCCAGGGCAAACAAAAACTGAAGTTCCACTGTATTTATTGTAAGACGTCTGAACAAACGAAGAATGGGTATAATTGAAAACTGCTGCATTAGCGAAATGCTGTAAAGTGAAGCGCTGTCAAGTGGGGCCTGGCTGTACAGTGCCAGTATTCATCTAATTATATGGAAAAATCGAGACAAAATATTGCCAAACTTTATATGATGGAAATTTCACCTAATAAATATCAATATTTTTTTGAGAATCTCATTACACCTCCAAGTAAGAACACAACTGCTAAAAGCACTGTCTAATGTCATTAAGTGCACAGTTTTGGAAAGAGATTGTGTGAATGATGGTAAAAGTATTTTTTCAAGTCACCCTGCCTTTGTGGGAGATGGCCAGCACGTTAAAAAAAAAAAAAAAATCAAGAACAAGTATATAGTAGAACCCCCATATCCATGGATACGGTTTCAGTTATCTCAGTTTACAGTAGCCCCCAAAAATAACCCTTAATTTTGCTTAATAATGGCACCAAAGTGCAGAACTCGTGATGATCGCAGTTCTTCAAAGCCTAAGAGAAGTGCTTCCCATCAGTTAAAAAGTGCTAATTCTCCACTTATTGTGCATAATTCATCAAGAAAATTTTAACATAGGTATCAACGTAAAAAAAAAAGACATACATACATATAAGGTTCATTACTATCCATAGTTTTGGGTATCCGCGGTAGATCTTGGAATGCATAACCAGTGGATATGGGAGGACTACTATATACACGTAGTTTTTTTCACTTTTACAAAAGGTGTTCCATGCTAAGTCTGCAATCATTTAAAGCAACATTTCTGAATGCCATCAAATATAATTTAATTGAAGTATTTCTGTATTTAGATAAAGAAAAATTGGATATCAAATTGGGGAGGAGGAGTATGGAAGAAGTAAATGTTTTCAGATACTTGGGAGTTGACGTGTCGGCGGATGGATTTATGAAAGATGAGGTTAATCATAGAATTGATGAGGAAAAAAGGTGAGTGGTGCATTGAGGTATATGTGGAGTCAAAAAACGTTATCTATGGAGGCAAAGAAGGGAATGCATGAAAGTATAGTAGTACCAACACTCTTATATGGGTGTGAAGCTTGGGTGGTAAATGCAGCAGCGAGAAGACGTTTGGAGGCAGTGGAGATGTCCTGTCTAAGGGCAATGTGTGGTGTAAATATTATGCAGAAAATTCTGAGTGTGGAAATTAGGAAAAGGTGTGGAGTTAATAAAAGTACAGTGGACCCCCGTATAACGATCACCTCCGAATGTGACCAATTATGTAAGTGTATTTATGTAAGTGCGTTTGTACGTGTATGTTTGGGGGTCTGAAATGGACTAATCTACTTCACAATATTCCTTATGGGAACAAATTCGGTCAGTACTGGCACCTGAACATACTTCTGGAGTGAAAAAATATCGTTAACCGGGGGTCCACTGTATTAGTCAGAGGGCTGAAGAGGGGTTGTTGAGGTGGTTTGGTCATTTAGAGAGAATGGATCAAAGTAGAATGACATGGAAAGCATATAAATCTATAGGGGAAGGAAGGCGAGGTAGGGGTCGTCCTTGAAAAGGTTGGAGAGGGGGGGTAAAGGAGGTTTTGTGGGCAAGGGGCTTGGACTTCCAGCAAGCGTGCGTGAGCGTGTCAGATAGGAGTGAATGGAGAAGAATGGTACTTGGGACCTGACGATCTGTTGGAGTGTGAGCAGGGTAATATTTAGTGAAGGGATTCAGGGAAACCGGTTATTTTCATATAGTCGGACTTGAGTCCTGGAAATGGGAAGTACAATGCCTGCACTTCAAAGGAGGGGTTTGGGATATTGGCAGTTTGGAGGGATATGTTGTGTATCTTTATACGTATATGCTTCTAAACTGTTGTATTCTGAGCACCTCTGCAAAAACAGTGATTATGTGTGAGTGTGGTGAAAGTGTTGAATGATGATGAAAGCATTTTCTTTTTGGGGATTTTCTTTCTTTTTTGGGTCATCCTGCCTCGGTGGGAGACGGCCAACTTGTTAAAAAAAAAAGAAAAAAAAAAAAATTCTGTCAAGTTGACTATAAAAAGCATAAAAAATTTGAACTTTAGTTACTGATCTCCTTTTATTACTTAAATTATACTAACCAATTCCTTCTTCCTTATCATCCATCTCTGAGACAAGTCGATACAAATTTGATCTGAGTGTGGAGCATGAGGAGTGGAGCTCCAGCATCAAGTCTAAGTCAGCCTGGCTTGCTGGGCTCTCTTGATGGCGAGACAACATGTCATCCAACACACCGACATTATTCACGGCAGTTTCAACCTGTTGAGTAGGGAGACTGTGTAATATATTTGTCTATATCCAATATACCACGAGTTGATAGCACAAAACCTGTTATTTACACTTGTATCACCACACCAACACACACACAAACATATCTCCATAGTGACACACACACATTCCACCACACTGACATACTTCTCACCAACACACAACCCAAATTACAAAAATTATTTATGAAAGCTGAGAGTATTAGCTATGCTCACCGGCTAAGAGGAGGAAATAGAGGAGACATTGTTACGAAGTCATAGCTATAACTAAGGAAGTGCCAAAGGGCTACTAGAAATTTCTTCATCACAAAGAGTGGCAGAACAATGAAATACAGTGGACCCCCGCGTAACGATCACCTCCGAATGCGACCAATTATGTAAGTGTATTTATGTAAGTGCGTTTGTACGTGTATGTTTGGGGGTCTGAAATGGACTAATCTACTTCACAATATTCCTTATGGGAACAAATTCGGTCAGTACTGGCACCTGAACATACTTCTGGAGTGAAAAAATATCGTTAACCGGGGGTCCACTGTAAAGCTAAATCTAAAAGATGAAACAGCAGAATCACTGCTTTGCACCTGTAGTTATAAACAGGCCATTACCAATATTATGAAAAGTTTATTTTAACAAATAACCATTACTGTATTACAAAGATATTTTGAAATTTGCCAATAAACCATATAAGTTTTGTATTGTAGGGAAGTCTCATTCATTGTCATATATCAGTTCCTAGAGACATATCTCTAGAGGAAGTATTGTTTAAAGATGTAATCCAAACACTTGAACTACATAATAATAATCAAAAGCAGTTCAATGGGAATTATTTTTGCATAAATTTTTACTCAAAATATAACATTCACCTTAAATGAGGTGATATATTGCAAGTTATGTATGGAATAGAAGATTGAAGACATGCTGTAACTGAAGTTGGTGAGTGAAAGAGATGACATTGTACACCTTAACATTTTTTAATGGATAAGATTTCTTGTGTGTAGCTGCAAGAACCAGCTACTTCATCTAACAAAGAATCTGAAAGGAAACAACTCCTACTGATGTTAGTTTACTCATCAGGTAAAAATCATTCATTCTTGTCATAATATGACCAATTCATCAGTTCCAGCACTGTGGAGGGGGTGTCTAAGGAGGCATAAGAAAGTGGGGTAGCCACTGGCACTTCCTAACTAAAAGAAACCAAATAGAAATACAGTAGTTAACAGAATAAAATCAGGGACTGCTACAGTGAAGAGTTCTGTTCCCCAGGACACAGTACTTGCCCCACTTCTCTTTCTCTTTTCTGACAAAAATGGACACAAACCATAGCACTTCATCATCCTTTGCAGATACTAGAATTGACACAAATGTGGCATCTATAAAAGACACAACAAGCCTCCAAGCTGGTATAAACCAAGCTTTCCACTGATAGCTTTCCAAGATAGTCAATGAGGACAAATTTCTGTTACTAAGTTACAGGAGGAGTGAGTAAATGAAAACAAAACTGGAGTACAAAACAAACTCAAATCACTCTATAGAGCATAAGCCTAATATGAGAAACCTGGGAGTGATAATGTCAGATCTCGTGCTCAAGGAGGACAACAATGTCATTATTGCAACTGTAAGGAAAATGACAGAATGGATAATCAGAACTTTCAAAACATGAAATGTCTAGCTAATTATGACACTCTTCAAATCATTCATTCTCTTCAGGTTAGAAAATTTCTGTTTACTAACAGCCCCCATCAAAGCAGGCCAAATTGCAGCACTGGAAAATGTAGAGAGAATTTTCACTGCTCGTATAAACTCAAGCACCTAAATAACTGGGAGTATCTGAAAGTACCTCACACTGAACTCCTTAGAAAGTAGGTGCAAAAGACACATGATAATCTACACCTGGAAGATTCTTGAGGGATTGGTCCCAAACTACATATGAACACAAAAGACTTGGGAGATGGTGCAAGATACCTCCTGTGAAAAGCAGGGGAGTGACAAGTACAATGGGAGAGAACTCATTAAGAGCACAGGGACCATGACTCTTCAACACCCTCCCTCCCAAATGGAAAACTACCAACACACCCCTGGCTATATTCAAGAGGTAACTAACAGATTTTTCAAATCAGTTGCTGATCAGCCAGGTTGTGGGTGGCAGGCACCAACAGCTTGATCAATAAGACCAATAACAAAAAGGCCTGGTACCAGGCTGTATGGGTGGTGACCTCCGGAAGTGACTACAGGGAACCTACAGGTATGGCAGGCCATGGCAGAAGTAAATATGGTTACCATGACAATTCAACTTCAAAATAATTAATAAACAAAAGCCATGTGTAACAAAAGCTATGTTTAGTTTCAACATCAACCTTGCGGGATTACCAAAACTGTTGTCCAGAGGGCTGAGGAAGGGTTGTTGAGGTGGTTCGGACATGTAGAGAGAATGGAGCGAAACAGAGTGACTTCAAGAATGTATCAGTCTGTAGTGGAAGGAAGGCGGGGTAGGGGTCGGCCTAGGAAAGGTTGGAGGGAGGGGGTAAAGGAGGTTTTGTGTGCGAGGGGCTTGGACTTCCAGCAGGCATGCGTGAGCATGTTTGATAGGAGTGAATGGAGACAAATGGTTTTTAATACTTGACGTGCTGTTGGAGTGTGAGCAAAGTAACATTTATGAAGGGGTTCAGGGAAACCGGCAGGCCGGACTTGAGTCCTGGAGATGGGAAGTACAGTGCCTGCACTCTGAAGGAGTGCAGTTTAAAAACTGTAGTGTAAAGCACCCTTCTGGCAAGACAGTGATGGAGTGAATGATGGTGAAAGTTTTTCTTTTTCGGGCCACCCTGCCTTGGTGGGAATCGGCCAGTGTGATAATAAAAAAAAAAAATAATCAACCTTATCTAATGATAAGGCTCTCTCTTGTTGCAGTGGCAGTAATCCCTCATTGCATAGGTCCTCTCCACCATTATCTGATTACTTATTTGGTATTACCTATTTGTGGCCAAAAGAGCAAAGCTCTTGGTGTCCCATCTTTTGGTGTTGAATTATTTCCACTACTACTACTACCACCACCTCCTGCCTATATATACCCTTCCTTCTCTCCTTTCCATTAGTGTGACTTTGTAAATGGTCCTAGTCAGACCAAAACGTCGTCGTAAGCTCCTCTCTTCTATGTGCGGGTTATTTGTGTATCTCGCAAACTACCTTCAATGTAACCCTTTGAGGCAGCAGCCGAGACAACAGTATCATGTTCCTGGAAATAAATTCTACTCTAACATCATCTGCATAAGAAATCCTACTTAATTGTCTATAATGCAATAATATCACAGTAAACAGGTGATATCACAATATGCAAAACAACCATAGTGAAAAAATAGTGAACTTCAAGTGCTTTTGTGATTTCTCACATTGTCAAGGACCTATAAAAATAAAAGAAAGTAGAAGGCTTATAAGAAGGCTTAATAATCTATGTTTAATTCTTAACCATTTGTGGGTCCAAGCTGGAGTTCTATGCCTTGTCCACAAGGTCCAAGAATTTTCAAACAAATTTTTGTTGTTTTTTCTTATGAAAGGTAGAGAATCTTTTTCTGAAGGTAATAAAACAAAAAGTACGAAATTTGGCGGAAAATTTATGAAACTACACTCGCGAATTTTACTGTGTCAGTGATAGTTACACATCGGCAATTTTGCCCACTTTGATTCTTAGTTTAGGCCAATTACATTATTCCAGTCAGCCAAATTCTTAGTTATTTTGCTAGTATCACTTCTATTTTATCAACTGAGCACAAGAAACTGCCCAATCAACTATTTCAACTACCTAATAAAGTGATCAGAAATTGGTAATTTGGCCAATTTCATACAAAGCTCAAAATATTCTAATTTCAAAATAGGGCCCAGAATAAGCAATGCAAGAATTCCTGGCACTAAAATAGCATTTCTTCTGTTTATAAGTTATGTTTCCAGGATTTACAGATGAATTCCATTTTGATTTTTTATTCACAAAGAATTTTTATCCACACCAAAAAATAGAAGATTTACTGTTACGCAATATTGTAATAAATGTATAAATAATATCAGCACAACTGTGAACATATATTTGACCTACTAGTTGACATGTATTGGATGCGTGACATCATTTGTTTACTCTTGAACATTGGCAAAAATCAAATATTTTTGCTACTTTGAGCTCAATTTCAAGCTAATTTCAGTACTAAAACCAATCAAAATCATCTCTATTTCTATAATATATCTTTCATTCTTTCAAATGAGATCAAGAAACTGTGAATACAACTGAAAAAACTATACCAAAATACACTGTAAATTCGGTATTTTAAACCAAAAACAGTTTTTTTTTCTAATTATGCTCTGCATGTTGCAGGATTTGTTTTATATGGTGCACACTTACCATATAGATCCATTCTCTCATATCTAGGCCCAAATTTACCATTCAAAGCTTATCTGAGTGAGCTGAGCTCATAGTGTAGAACTATGGCTTGGACCCAGGCTTCAAAGCCGTAGATCTACAGTATGGAACCTCAAAGGGTTATTAACCCCTAAACAGTCCAAATGTATATGTATGTTCTCTCGCCCAGTGCTCCGAATATTTAAAAAAAAAAAAAAACTTGTTTTTTTATTGAAATAGAGAGAAAATTGATAAACGAGTACATCGCTAAGTGAGGAGAGGCTGTACTGCATAAAAAGATATAAGAATCTGAATTTGAAAGACCACCCAGAATAGACTGACAGTAAAACTACATTTTTGAGCTTTGGTGAAAAGTGAAGTACAGTGGACCCTTGTTTTTCCTAAGGCTCGAAAGTCGTAATTTTCGGAAATTGTAATGTTTTTTCGTCAAAACATTGACTCGCGAATCGACGTTTGGCTCGCAAACAGTCGTTTGTCTCGGACGCGTACTCACGGCGCTGAGCCGCCTCACACTCCATTCCCAGCCAGTGTGCCATTGTTCACCAGTGAATGACCATCCCCTAACATGTTCATATGAAATATTTCATAATATTCCATTCATTTTAGTGCTTGCAACTGCTAAACAAGTTACCATGGCTCCAAAGAAAGCTCCTAGTGCCATGCCTTTAGTAAATGTGAGAAATATGACTGAATTCAAGAAAAACATCATTGAACAATATGAAAGTGGCATACGTGTGAAAGAACTGGCCAGGATGTATAAGAAACCCCATACAATCATAGCTTCCATCGTGGCCAAGAAAAAGGAAATCAAGGAAACTGTTGTTACAAAGGGGGTAAATATGCTGACAAAAATGAGATCGCCAGTACTCGAAGATGTTGAGGAGTTATTGTTGGTGTGGATCAACGAGAAACAATTAGCAGGAGATAGTCTTATGCAGTCGCTTATTTGTGAAAAGGCTAGGCAGTTGCATGACGATCTCGTAAAGAAATTGCCTGCAACGAGTACTGATATTTGTGAATTTAAGGACAGCAAAGGCTGGTTTGAGAGATTTAAGAACAGTAGTGGCATACACAGTGATAAAGGCATGGTGAGGCTGCCAGTTCTGACAACAAAGCAGCTACAAAATTCGTAAGTGAATTCAAGGAGTGCATACAGACTGAACAATTAAAACCCCAACAAGTGTTCAACTGTGACGAAACATGCCTCTTTTGGAAGAAAATGCCAAAGAGGACCTACATTACTCAGGAGGAAAAGGCATTGCCAGGACACAAGCCTATGAAAGACAGGCTAACTCTCATGTTTTGTAGTAATGCTAGTGGGGTTTTCAAAGTGAATCCGTTACTAGTGTACCATTCTGAAAATCCCAGTGTGTTCAAGAAAAACAATGTCATGAAGAGTAAAGTGCGTGTGTGTTTTGGAAAGCTAATAATAAGGCATGGGTCATGAGGGAAATTTTCCTCGAGTGGTTCAATGAAGTGTTTGGCTCCAGTGTGAAGAATTACCTCAAGGAAAATAAATTGGATCTCAAGTGCCTCCTGCTAATGGACAATGAACCTGCTCATCCTCCAAGCCTGGATGACCTAATTCTGGAGGAGTTTGGGTTCATCACAGTGAAGTTCTTGCCCCCAAATACCACTCCTCTCCTCCAGCCAATGGACCAGCAGATCATTTCAAGCTTTAAAAAAATCTACACCAAAGCAATGTTTCAAAGGTGCTTTAAAGTAGTGGTCCCCCGCTTTTCGTAGTTCCCGGCAATCGTAAAATTCGCCAATCATAGGGGTATTTTCGTATAAACATGGGCTCGCTTTTCATAGGTTGACTCGCAAGTCGTAGTTCATCCGGGAAGCGTACGCACGGCGTGGGCCAGGGCGGCAGCCAGTCTGGCATTGTTTACCAGTGAGCGAAGGTCCCCTCGCGTGCTCCAGCGAAATATTTCATAATATTCCATTTATTTTAGTGCTTGCAAGTACTAAATAAGCTACCATGGCTCCAAAGAAAGCTCCTAGTGCCAAGCCTGTGGTAAAGAAGGTGAGAAATACGAATGAATTTAAGAAAACCATCATTGAACAATATGAAAGTGGTACAAGTGTGGCCAAACTGTCCAGGATGTATAAGAAACCCTACACAACCTTATGTTCCATAGTGGCCAAGAAAAATGAAATAAAGGATGCTGTTGTTGCAAAGGGAGTAACTATGCTGACAAAAATGAGATCACCAGTACTGGAAGAGGTTGAGAAGTTATTATTGGTGTGGATAAATGAGAAACAATTAGCAGGAGATACTCTTATGACTTCGTTTATTTGTGAAAAGGCTAGGCAGTTGCATGAAGATTTGGTAAAGAAATTGCCTGCAAATAGTGGTGAAGTGAGTGGATTTAAGGCCAGCAAAGGCTGGTTTGAGAGATTTAAGAACCGTACTGGCATACACAGTGTGGTAAGGCATGGTGAGGCTGCCAGTTCGGAACACAAGGTGGCTGAAAAATATGTGCATGAATTCCAGGAGTACATAAACAGTGAAGGACTGAAACCTGAACAAGTGTTCAATTGTGACGAAACAGGCCTCCTTTGGAAGAAAATGCCAAAGAGGACCTTCATTACACAAGAGGAAAAGGCAATGCCAGGACATAAGCCTATGAAAGACAGGCTGACGCTAATGTTCTGCGCTAATGCTAGTGGGTATTTCAAAGTGAAGCCATTACTAGTGTACCATTCTGAAAATCCCAGTGTGTTCAGGAAAAACAATGTTATGAAGAGTAAATTGTGTGTGTTTTGGAAATCTAATAGCAAGGCATGGGTCACGAGGGAAATTTTCGTTGAGTGGTTCAATGAAGTGTTTGGCCCTAGTGTGAAGGAGTATCTCCTGGAAAAGAAATTGGATCTCAAGTGCGTGCTAGTAATGGACAATGCACCTGCTCATCCTCCAAACTTGGATGACCTAATTTTCGAGGAGTTTGGGTTCATCACAGTAAAGTTCTTGCCCCCGAATACCACTCCTCTCCTCCAACCCATGGACCAGCAGGTTATTGCAAACTTTAAAAAACTCTACACAAAAGCAATGTTTCACAGGTGCTTGACTGTGACCACAGACACTCACTTGACCCTAAGGGAATTTTGGAGAGAACACTTCAGCATCCTCCACTGCATAACCCTTATAGGTATGGCTTGGGAGGGAGTGACTACCAGGACTTTGAACTCTGCCTGGAGAAAGCTGTGGCCAGACTGTGTCGACAAGAGGGATTTTGAAGGATTTGGGACTGACCCTAATGAGCCTATGTCTGTTGTAAAATCAATTGTGGCACTGGGGAGTTCCATGGGGTTGGATGTGAGTTTGGAGGATGTGGAAGAATTGGTGGAAGACCACAATGAAGAGCTCACCACTGAGGAGCTGCAAGAGTTTCAGCAGGAAGAGCAACACATCGCAGCTCAGAATCTTGCTGCAGAGGAGGAGGAAGAGAGATGGAAGAAGGTGCCTTCTTCAGAAATTAAAGAGATTTTTACTATGTGGGGTAAGATGGAAAGCTTTATGGAGAAACATCACCCTAACAAGGTTGTTGCAAGCCAGGTTGGCAACATGTACAGTGACAAAGCCTTGGGCCATTTTAGGGAAGTGTTAAAGAGACGCCAGAAACGGAGCTCTCTCCACAGTTATTTTGTGAGACAGGACTCCAGTGACTCTCAAGGTAGTCCTAGTGGCATTAAGAAACAGAGAAGAGAAGCAACCCCAGAAAAGCAAATGGTACCTGCGGTGTTGATGGAAGGGGATTCCTCTTCCAAACCATAAACAATCCACTCTCTCCTCCTCCTCCAGTCTCCCATACACTAAGAAGAATCTCCAATAAAGGTAAGTGTTATGCTGTTAATGTTTCAATGATCATTTCCCATTGTATTGTTTATGTACTACATGTATATTTCATGTTAAATTTTTTTTTGTTTTAATACTTCTGGATGTCAGGAACGGATTAATTGTATTTACATTATTTCTTATGGGGAAAATTGATTCGTAAATCGTAAATTTCGTTTATAGTAACGGCTCCAGGAACGGATTAATTACGAAAAACGAGGGACCACTGTATTGTATTGTATTGTATTGTATTGTATTGTATTGTATGTGACCTCAGACACTCACTTGACCCTAAGAAAGTTTTAGAAAGATCACTTCAGTATCCTCCATTGCATAAGCCTTAAAAGTAAGGCTTGGGAGGGAGTGACTACCAGGACTTTGAACTCTGCTTGGAGAAAATTGTGGCCAGATTGTGTCCACAAGAAGGATTTTGAAGGGTTTGGGGCTGACCCTGACAAGCCTATGGCAGTTGTGGAATCTATTGTGGCATTGGGGAGTTCCATGGGGTTGGATGTGAGTATGGAGGATGTGGAAGAGTTGGAGGAGGACCACAACGAAGAGCTCACCACTGACGAGCTGCAAGAGCTTCAGCTGGAACAGCAACAGACCGCAGCTCAGAATATTGCTTCAGAGGAGGAAGAGGAAGAGAGATAGAAGAAGTTGCCTTCTTCAGAACTTAAGGAAATTTTTGAAATGTGAAGCAGGATGGAAAGATTTATGGAGAAACATCACCCTGACAAAGCTGTTGCAAGCCATGTCGCCAATATGTACAGTGACAAAGTCTTGGCCCATTTTTGGGAAGTTTTAAAGACATGCCAGAAACAGAGCTCTCTGGACAAGTATTTAGTGTCACAGGTGTACAGTGACTCTCAAGCGGGTCCTAGTGGCATTAAAAAACAAAGAAGGGAAGTAAACCCAGAAAAGAACTTGGTACCTGAAGTCTTTATGGAAAGGGATTCCCCTTCCAAACAGTAAATATTAATCCAATCTCTCCCCTCCTCCAGTCTTCCATACACTAAGAAGAATCGCCAATAAAGTTAAGTGTTATGCTGTTAATGTTTCATTCATCATGTCTCATTGGTTTGTGTATGTACATCTACATTTCATGTAAAAAATTTTTTTGTTTCAATACTTCTCCGTTTCTGGAATGGATTAATTGTATTTACATTATTTCTTATGGGAAAAATGGTTTCGCAAATTGTTAATTTCGATAATAGTCACACTTTCTGGAATGGATTAATCACAAAAAACAAGGGTCCACTGTATACATACAAAGATTTACTGTCGATTGTGGTAGGGCTGAACCTCCAATCACAAAACTAATTTATGCCACCTTATCTTTCTTCGGATAATTATTTATATAGGAATTTTTTTACTGCCAAAATTTAACTCACTGTCCAGACTGCCAAAATTAATATTGCTCTCAGTGTCCATTTTTTTTTTTAAACAAGATTTTCTTTTGAAATGATAGAGAATAATTTTCTGAAGGTAACGACACTGAAAGTGCAAAATTTGATGGAAAACTTATGAAATTACACAGGTGCAAAGTTAGTAGTCTCAGTCCAATTTACACATCGGCAATTTCACAAAATTTGCATTCTCTTTTAAGTCAATTCCAATGCTTCAATCAACCAAATTCTTAACTATTTTGCAAGCAATCTTTCCAATCTATTGACTGAGCAAGAAACTGCTCACTCAACTACCCTCTAAAGTACTTTGCACAGAAGTCAATTTAACACAAAATTTAAAAAAAAAAAAAAAATACCAATTTAACCCTTTCAGGGTCCGTCCCATAGATCTACGGCTTTACAGTGAGTGTCCAAACCGTAGATCTACACCATGAGCTCAGCTCACTCTGATAAACTGTGAGTGGTACATTTGGGCCTAGATATGAGAGAATACATCTATGTGGTATGTGTGCACCACATAAAACAGATCCTGCAGCACACTGTGTATAATGAGAGAAAAAAAATGAAATCATGATTTTTCGATTAAAACAGCAACTTTGCAGTGTTTTTTCGTATGTTTTTTATAGTTGTATTTGCGATTTCTTTGATAGAATGGAAGACATATTACAGAAATAGAGATGATTTTGATTGGTTTTAGCACTGGAAATGGCTTGAAACTGAGCTCAAAGTAGCGGAAATGTTAAATTTTTGCCGATATTCAAGAGTAAACAAACGACCTCACACATCTAATACACGTCAGCTGGTGGGTCTAATATACATTCACAAATATGGTGATGATATTTATACAATTATTACAGTATTGCATAACAGTAAATCTTCTATTTTTTGGTGTGAATAAAAATTCATTATGTGAATAAAAAATCAAAATGGAATTTATTTGTAAAGCCTCAAAACATAACTAATGAACAGAGGAAATGTTAGTTTAGTGCCAGGAATGCCTACATTGTTTATTCTGGACCCTATTTTGAAATTGGAATATTTTGAACTTTGTGTTAAATTGGCCAAATTAACAATTTCCGATCACTTTATTTTGTAGTTGAAACAGTTGACTTGGCGATTTCTTGTGCTCAATCGATAGAATAGAAGTAATACTAGTGAAATAGCTTCAATCGATAGAATAGAAGTAATACTAGTGAAATAGCTAAGAATTTGGTTGATTGGAATAATGTAATTGGCCTAAAATGGGAGTCAAAGTCGGCAAAATCGCCGATTCGTAAATATCGCTGACACATCAAAATTCGCGAGAGCATAATTTCGTCAATTTTCCACCAAATTTCGTACTTTTTGTTTTATTACCTTCACAAAAAGATTCTCTACGATTTCATAAGAAAAAATAACAATTTTTTTTTTTTTAAATTCTTGGACACTGGTGCGTGACTCCAGATTTGGGCCTTGGACCCTGAAAGGGTTAAAAACAGTCCAATATAAACAATGTAGATATCCCTAGCACTAAAACAATATTTCCTTTGTTCATTAATCACATCCCCAGGCCTCTTCCATGTTACAACTGCCTTCCATTTTGAATTCATAATCACCCAAAAAAAATGAACATTTATTCTATTTCTTTGATAATAAAATATAACCAGAAATGATTGGTCATGGTTTATGGCATTCCAGTAATTACATAAGACCTATTAAAAGCCTATAAAACAGACTGGGGAGTAGAGATCCTCATCTGCCCTCAGGAATAGTATCAGCAAAAATTTAATTTTTCCGCTGCTTTGACCTCAATTTCAATATACTGAAATTAATCTAAATTACTTCTGCTTCCATAGTAACCCTACTGTTCTACAAAATGATACCAAGAAATAGCCAACAAAGCAATAAAAACCTTCCAAGAAAACACAACCAAAGTCAGAGTTTTGTTTTCCCATCATGCATCGAGTGAAGCAGGATTTTTTTTATACTGTGCACACTCACCTCACAGACCCATTCTCTCATATCTAGGCAAAAATTTATCACTCATAGCTTATCTGAGTGAGCTGAGCTCATGACAGAACTATAGGAGGGACTCCTGGCCTCAATAACAATAAGTGAAAGGGCTAATATTGCTATCAACAAAAAACTTTTCATATGATAGAAAATAATTAAAAAATATTTGCTTCTTTATAAAAATTCATTAACATTATTTGAAATACAGTGGACCCCCGCATACCGGACGCATCGCATACCGTACAATCCGCATACCGGATGCTTTGATCGCAAAAATTTTGCTTCGCATACCGCCCAAAAACCCGCTCACCGCCCTTCGTCCGAGACGCGTCCAATGTGCGGCATGAGCCACGCTCACATGTTCCGCCGGTGGCATTGTTTACCAGCCAGCCTCCGCGGTAACATCCAAGCATACAATCGGAACATTTCGTATTATTACAGTGTTTTTGGTGATTTTTTCTGGAAAAAAAGTGACCATGGGCCCCAAGAAAGCTTCTAGTGCCAACCCTACAGCAATAAGGGTGAGAATTACTATGGAGATGAAGAAAAAGATCATTGATAAATATGAAAGTGGAGTGCGTGTCTCCGAGCTGGCCAGGTTGTATAATAAACCCCAATCAACCATCGCTACTATTGGTGGTATAGCTGCTGCTGCTGCTGTACCACCGTCAGCTGCTGCTGCACTGTCAGCTGCTGCTGCTGTACCACCGTCAGCTGCTGCTGCTGCTGTAGTACCGTCTGCTGCTGCTGTAGCATCGTCTGCTGCTGCTGTAGCATCGTCTGCTGCTGCTGTAGCATCGTCTGCTGCTGCTGTAGCATCGTCTGTTGCTGCTGTAGCATCGTCTGTTGCTGCTGTACCACCGTCAGCTGCTGCTGCTGCTGTAGCATCGTCTGCTGCTGCTGCTGCTGTAGCATCGTCTGCTGCTGCTGTAACATCGTCAGTTGCTGCTGTAGCATCGTCTGCTGCTGCTGTAGCATCGTCTGTTGCTGCTGTAGCATCGTCTGTTGCTGCTGTACCACCGTCAGCTGCTGCTGCTGCTGTAGCATCGTCTGCTGCTGCTGTAACATCGTCAGTTGCTGCTGTAGCATCATCTGCCGCTGCTGTAACATCGTCAGTTGCTGCTGTAGCATCGTCTGCTGCTGCTGTAGCATCGTCTGTTGCTGCTGTAGCATCGTCTGTTGCTGCTGTACCACCGTCAGCTGCTGCTGCTGCTGTACCACCGTTGTTGGTGTGGCTTATTGAGAATACCAAGAAACAATTAACCCCAGAGGATTTGCCACCCAGGATAACCCAAAAAAGTCAGTGCGTCATCGAAGACTGTCTAACTTATTTCCATTGGGGTCCTTAATCTTGTCTCCCAGGATGCAACCCACACCAGTCGACTAACACCCAGGTGAACAGGGAAAATGCCTGGAACTAGTGCTCATATTGGTGAATTTAGAGCCAGCAAAGGTTGGTTTGAGAGATTTAAGAATCGTAGTGGCATACACAGTGTGATAAGGCCTGTTCTGGAAGAAAATACCAAACAGGACCTACAGTACTCAGGAGGAAAAGGCACTCCCAGGACACAGTCTCATCAGTCATTGCTGCATCTTCAATAAAGGTAAGTGTCATTTATTCTTCATTTAGTAGAGTAGTACATGCACAATATATATTGTGCATGTACTACTCTACTATTGTGCATGTATCCTTCTCTTTGTGTGTAGGAAAATGTATATTTCATGTGGTAAAATTTTTTTTTTCATACTTTTGGGTGTCTTGCACGGATTAATTTGATTTCCATTATTTCTTATGGGGAAAATTCATTCGCATACCGAACATTTCGCATAACATCCAGCCCTCTTGCACGGATTAAGGTCGCTATGCAGGGGTCCACTGTATTAAGTTCCACCTTAAAATAGCTTTCAAGAGACAAGCAGTATTTTGAAAGGGTAAAAATTTAAAATGGGTGGCAATTAAACATTTTCAACAAATAAATTGGAGAAGAGAAGAGTATAGAGGAGACAGAGAGAGAAGGATTTTGGGAGATGTTAAGCAATTGTGTTGGAACTTTTGAACCAAGTGAGAGTAATTATGGTAGGGGACTTAACCCTTTCAGGGTCCGTCCCGTAGATCTACGGCTTTACGTTCAGGGTCCAAACCGTAGATCTACGCCATGAGCTCAGCTCACTCTGATAAACTGTGAGTGGTACATTTGGGCCTAGATATGAGAGAATACATCTATGTGGTATGTGTGCACCACATAAAACAGATCCTGCAGCACACTGTGTATAATGAGAGAAAAAAAATGAAATCATGATTTTTCGATTAAAACAGCAACTTTGCAGTGTTTTTTCGTATGTTTTTTATAGTTGTATTTGCGATTTCTTTGATAGAATGGAAGACATATTACAGAAATAGAGATGATTTTGATTGGTTTTAGCACTGGAAATGGCTTGAAACTGAGCTCAAAGTAGCAGAAATGTTAAATTTTTGCCGATATTCAAGAGTAAACAAACGACCTCACACGTCTAATACACGCCAGCTGGTGGGTCTAATATACATTCACAAATATGGTGATGATATTTATACAATTATTACAGTATTGCATAACAGTAAATCTTCTATTTTTTGGTGTGAATAAAAATTCATTATGTGAATAAAAAATCAAAATGGAATTTATTTGTAAAGCCTCAAAACATAACTAATGAACAGAGGAAATGTTAGTTTAGTGCCAGGAATGCCTACATTGTTTATTCTGGACCCTATTTTGAAATTGGAATATTTTGAACTTTGTGTTAAATTGGCCAAATTAACAATTTCCGATCACTTTATTTTGTAGTTGAAACAGTTGACTTGGCGATTTCTTGTGCTCAATCGATAGAATAGAAGTAATACTAGTGAAATAGCTAAGAATTTGGTTGATTGGAATAATGTAATTGGCCTAAAATGGGAGTCAAAGTCGGCAAAATCGCCGATTCGTAAATATCGCTGACACATCAAAATTCGCGAGCATAATTTCGTCAATTTTCCACCAAATTTCGTACTTTTTGTTTTATTACCTTCACAAAAAGATTCTCTACGATTTCATAAGAAAAAATAACAAATTTTTTTTTTTAAATTCTTGGACACTGGTGCGTGACTCCAGATTTGGGCCTTGGACCCTGAAAGGGTTAAATACAGTAGGA
The DNA here is from genome assembly GCF_038502225.1 of Cherax quadricarinatus. Taxonomy (NCBI): domain Eukaryota; kingdom Metazoa; phylum Arthropoda; class Malacostraca; order Decapoda; family Parastacidae; genus Cherax; species Cherax quadricarinatus. Next base: position 26,861,102 of record NC_091332.1, read on the forward strand.
CCCCACTTATATGGCAGGTTAGGTTCCAGGCTAGTGCCACAAAGCAGACATCGTCAGAAAGCAGAATGCCATTTCTTCGACTTATAAATGCATATAAATGCCAGATAACAAGTTTACACTAACATATATTAAGTTAGCAATATAATTAGGCATTAAAAACAATAAAAAGTAAAATATACACACAGTACACTCATTATTTACCTCAAAATATTTGTAGTTTTAATGTAGGACAAAAGGTGAGTAGTACTTACTGTAAGAGGTCAAGTGTGGTAGCCCTCCTGGCCACCACACTCACACGTAACATACTATGATGCTTAAAGTGCCCTAGAGTGATAAAATGCATATATACTACACTCATTACTTACCTTACAATATTTGCAATCTTAATGGTCTTAATGCAGGGCTAGAGGTGAAAAGTATTTATTTGTAGAAAGGTTGTGTGGGAGGTATGGTAGCTAGCAATTTGCCTACAATTGAGGTCAGGCTTATTGGGCGGTAATTTGACGGTAACGACTTGTCCCCTGTTTTAAAAATAGGAATTACATTAGCCATCTTCCACATATCAGACACTACACCTGTTTGAAGAGATAAATTAAAAATATTAGTTAATGGCTCACAGCCCGCCAGGCCACCCCACCTACTAAAATATTTAAAGCAACCTAGAACGATAAAATGCATTACAGTACACTCATTACTTACCTTAAAGTATTTGTAGTCTTAATGTAGGGTGAGAGGCAAGTAAGCGAGATAAAAACAAATAAACAAGAGAGAGAGAGAGAGAACCAGTAAGAGGACAGAGCTGCAGAGTACTTATGTAAGCAAATGCATCTGGTTATGGTTGATACACATTCATACAAACACTTTATGCTGCGTACAAGTTGTCTCCACAGTGGTACAGTAGAATTAAGACCAACACTTCCATTCTCATGTAACATCATTTTTAGAAGGAATGATGCTCTGACAAAATTATTATTATTATTATTATCAATATCATAATTAAAAAGAAGCACTAAACCCACAAGGGTCGTGAATAGCTATAAAGTGAAGGCATACGAAAGGAATATTTTTCTACAATTATGTAACTGGTGTTTGACTAGAGAAAACATAATTCTTCTGACGCTCTGCAAACCGCTTGGTAAACAAATCTTGTATTTATGTAAATTTTTATACTGTGGGTGTATGTATCATGTGTATATGTTGCATAGCATTTTTATTATATAATTTTGAAAAAAATATCATAGATGGATTAATGGAAATGTCTATATTAACGTAATATACGACATTTAACCCTTGACTGTCGCAACCCCAAATCCTGAGGTGTCTCCTGGTGTCACAAAAATTTAAAAAAAAAAAAATTATTTTTCTTATGAAAGAATAACAGAGCGGCTAAAAGAGGTCAATACATCTGAAATGCGTAGGGAGACACTGGTCAGAGAAATAGCAAGCATCGAACTTAAGCTAAAGGAATCTTATAGGAGTCAGGAATCGCGGGAAGAACTAAAAGCCATAAATGAAATCGAAAAAAACCCAAAGTATTTCTTCTCCTATGCCAAATCAAAGTCGAGAACAACATCCAGTATTGGGCCCCTACTTAAACAAGATGGGTCCTACACAGATGACAGCAAGGAAATGAGTGAGCTACTTAAGTCCCAATATGACTCAGTTTTTAGCAAGCCGCTAACCAGACTGAGAGTCGAAGATCAAAATTAATTTTTTATTAGAGCCACAGAATTTGGTTAACACAAGCCTATCTGATGTTATCCTGACACCAAATGACTTCGAACAGGCGATAAATAACATGCCCATGCACTCAGCCCCAGGGCCAGACTCATGGAACTCTGTGTTCATCAAGAACTGCAAGAAGCCCCGGGCCATCACGAGCTTTTACAATCCTATGGAGAGGGAGCATGGACACGGGGGTCGTCCCACAGTTACTAAAAACAACAGACATAGCCCCACTCCACAAAGGGGGCAGTAAAGCAATAGCAAAGAACTACAGACCAATAGCTCTAACATCCCATATCATAAAAATCTTTGAAAGGGTCCTAAGAAGCAAGATCACCACTCATCTAGAAACCCATAAATTACACAACCCAGGGTAACATGGGTTTAAAACAGGTCGCTCCTGTCTGTCTCAAATATTGGATCACTACGACAAGGTCCTAGATGCACTAGAAGACAAAAAGAATGCAGATGTAATATATACAGACTTTGCAAAAGCCTTCGACAAGTGTGACCATGGCGTAATAGCGCACAAAATGCGTGCTAAAGGAATAACAGGAAAAGTCGGTCGATGAATCTATAATTTCCTCACTAACAGAACACAGAGAGTAGTAGTCAACAGAGTAAAGTCCAAGGAAGCTACGGTGAAAAGCTCTGTTCCACAAGGCACAGTACTCGCTCCCATCTTGTTCCTCATCCTCATATCTGACATAGACAAGGATGTCAGCCACAGCACCGTGTCTTCCTTTGCAGATGATACCCAAATCTGCATGACAGTGTCTTCCATTGCAGACACTGCAAGGCTCCAGGCAGACATCAACCAAATCTTTCAGTGGGCTGCAGAAAACAATATTAAGTTCAACGATGAGAAATTTCAATTACTCAGATATGGTAAACACGAGGAAATTAAATCTTCATCAGAGTACAAAACAAATTCTGGCCACAAAATAGAGCGAAACACCAACGTCAAAGACCTCGGAGCGATCATGTCGGAGGATCTCACCTTCAAGGACCATAACATTGTATCAATCGCATCTGCTAGAAAAATGACAGGATGGATAATGAGAACCTTCAAAACTAGGGATGCCAAGCCCATGATGACACTCTTCAGGTCACTTGTTTTATCTAGGCTGGAATATTGCTGCACACTAACAGCACCTTTCAAGGCAGGTGAAATTGCTGACCTAGAAAATGTACAGCGAACCTTCACAGCGTGCATAACGGAGATAAAACACCTAAATTACTGGGAGCGCTTGAGGTTCCTGAACCTGTATTCCCTGGAACGCAGGCGGGAGAGATACATGATTATATACACCTGGAAAATCCTAGAGGGACTAGTACCGAACCTGCACATGAAAATCACTCACTACGAAAGCAAAAGACTTGGCAGACGATGCAACATCCCCCCAATGAAAAGCAGGGGTGTCACTAGCACGTTAAGAGACCATACAGTAAGTGTCAGGGGCCCCGAGACTGTTCACCTGCCTCCCAGCATACATAAGGGGGATTACCAACAGACCCCTGGCAGTCTTCAAGCTGGCACTGGACAAGCACCTAAAGTCGGTTCCTGACCAGCCGGGCTGTGGCTCGTACGTTGGTTTGCGTGCAGCCAGCAGTAACAGCCTGGTTGATCAGGCTCTGATCCATCAGGCGGCCTGGTCACAGACCGGGCCGCGGGGGCGTTGACCCCCGGAACTCTCTCCAGGTAAACTCCAGGTAATGGTAATGACACCAAAAGTATAAAATCTGATGGAAAACTTACAGAATTATGCTCTCGCGAAGTTAGCGGTCTCAATGATGTTTACGCATTGGCGATTTTGCCCACTTTGAGCCCTATTTTCGGCCAATTCCAGTATACTAGTCGACAAAAATCATAATTATTTCGCTAGAACTCCATTTTTCCTATCGAATGAGTACAAGAAACCACCCATTTACCGATTTCAACTATCCAATAAAGTGGTCAGATTTTAGCAACTTTGCCAATTTCACACAAATTTCAAAAGATGCCAATTTCCAAATAGGGTCCAGAATAAACAAGAAAGACATTCCTGGCAATAAAATAACATTTCCTCTGTTCATTAGTCACATCCCCAGGCCCCTCTTACATTCTTTTGCTTTACATTTTGAATTTTTATTCTCACAAAAAGTAGAAGATTTACTGTTATGCAGACTACTGCATTAGTGTAGAAATGGTATAAATAATATCAGCACACTTGTGAAAGACTATTAGATTCACCAGTTGCCATGTATTGGACGCATAGCATGATTTGTTTACTTTTGAACTTTGGCAAAAATCGAAGATTTCTGCTACTTTGAGCTCAATTTCAAGGTGCTTTTCATTGTAAAACCAATCAAAATCATCTCAATTTCTGTAATGTGTCTTCCATTCTATAAAATGAGACCAGGAAAACTAGAATACCATCATAAATACCATACAAAAATACAGTGCAAAGTCGCTGTTTTAAACCAAAAACACTGTCAAAGTTTTTTTTTCTCATTATGCAATGTGTGCTGCAGGATTTTTTTTATACTGCACACACTGACCACATAGACCCATTCTTTCATATGTAGGCCTACCAGCTTTCTCTCACTAGATTTGAGGGCGCTAGAATTTAGGCGTACTAGTATATCAAAAACCCTGGTGCATAAGCTGTACTAGTATGTCAGAAACCCTGAAAGGGTTAATGTAGGGCAAAAGGTGAGTAAATGATAAAAAATGAATAAGTGATAGAGAGAGAGGGGTAAATGAGTCGCGGAGGATGTGAACAAGTAGACAGCGTCTGGTTTTGGTTGATACACGTTCATCTACACCTAACATCTAATTTTTTTTTTTTTTTTTCAACAAGTCGGCCGTCTCCCACCGAGGCAGGGTGACCCAAAGAAGAAAGAAAATCCCTAAAAAGAAAATACTTTCATCATCATTCAACACTTTCACCACACTCGCACATTATCACTGTTTTTGCAGAGGTGCTCAGAATACAACAGTTTAGAAGCATACACATATAAAGATACACAACTTATCCCTCCAAACTGCCAATATCCCAAACCCCTCCTTTAAAGTGCAGGCATTGTACTTCCCATTTCCAGGACTCAAGTCCGACTATATGAAAATAACCGGTTTCCCTGAATCCCTTCACTAAATATTACCCTGCTCACACTCCAACAGATCGTCAGGTCCCAAGTACCATTCGTCTCCATTCACTCCTATCTAACACGCTCACGCACGCTTGCTGGAAGTCCAAGCCCCTTGCCCACAAAACCTCCTTTACCCCCTCTCTCCAACCCTTTCGAGGACGACCCCAACCCCACCTTCCTTCCCCTATAGATTTATATGCTTTCCATGTCATTCTACTTTGATCCATTCTCTCTAAATGACCAAACCACCTCAACAACCCCTCTTCTGCCCTCTGACTAATACTTTTATTAACTCCACACCTTTTCCTAATTTCCACACTCCGAATTTTCTGCATAATATTTACACCACACATTGCCCTTAAACAGGACATCTCCACTGCCTCCAACCGTCTCCTCAATGCTGCATTTACAACCCAAGCTTCACACCCATATAAGAGTGTTGGTACTACTATACTTTCATACATTCCCTTCTTTGCCTCCATAGATAACGTTTTTTGACTCCACATATACCTCAACGCACCACTCACCTTTTTTCCCTCATCAATTCTATGATTAACCTCATCCTTCATAAATCCATCCACCGACACGTCAACTCCCAAGTATCTGAAAACATTCACTTCTTCCATACTCCTCCTCCCCAATTTGATATCCAATTTTTCTTTATCTAAATCATTTGACACCCTCATCACCTTACTCTTTTCTATGTTCACTTTCAACTTTCTACCTTTACACACATTCCCAAACTCATCCACTAACCTTTGCAATTTTTCTTTAGAATCTCCCATAAGCACAGTATCATCAGCAAAAAGTAACTGTGTCAATTCCCATTTTGAATTTGATTCCCCAAAATTTAATCCCACCCCTCTCCTGAACACTCTAGCATTTACTTCCTTTACAACCCCATCTATAAATATGTTAAACAATCATGGTGACATTACACATCCCTGTCTAAGACCTACTTTTACCGGGAAGTAGTCTCCCTCTCTTCTACACACCCTAACCTGAGCCTCACTATCCTCATAAAAACTCTTTACAGCATTTAATAACTTACCACCTATTCCATATACTTGCAACATCTGCCACATTGCTCCTCTATCCACTATCGTATGCCTTTTCTAAATCCATAAATGCAATAAAAACTTCCCTACCTTTATCTAAATACTGTTCACATATATGCTTCAATGTAAACACGATCTACACATCCCCTACCCACTCTGAAACCTCCTTGCTCATCTGCAATCCTACATTCTGTCTTACCTCTAATTCTTTCAATTATAACCCTACCGTACACTTTTCCTGGTATACTCAGTAAACTTATTCCTCTACAATTTTAACAGTCTCTTTTGTCCCCTTTCCCTTTATATAAAGGGACTATACATGCTCTCCACCAATCCCTAGGTACCTTCCCCTCTTTCATACATTTATTAAACAAAAGTACCAACCACTCCAACACTATATCCCCCCCTGCTTTTAACATTTCTGTCATGATCCCATCAGTTCCAGCTGCTTTACCCCCTTTCATTCTATGTAATGCCTCACGTACCTCCCCCACACTTACATTCTGCTCTTCTTCACTCCTAAAAGATGGTATACCTCCCTGACCAGTGCATGAAATTACTGCCTCTGTTTCTTCCTTAACATTTAAAAGTTCCTCAAAATATTCTCGCCATCTACCTAATACCTCCATCTCCCCATCTACTAACTCCCCTACTCTGTTTTTAACTGACAAATCCATACTTTCCCTAGGCTTTCTTAACTTGTTTAACTCACTCCAAAATTTTTAATTATTTTCATTAAAATTTCTTGACAGTGCCTCTCCCACTCTATCATCTGCTCTCCTAATACTTATGTTAATTTATTCTACTGTGGGGTGTATTTATCATGTTTATAGGTTATGCAGCATGTTTATTATATAATTTTGAAAAAAATATCATAGATGAATTAATGAAAATGTTTATATTAACATAATATACAACATTTAATGCACCTCAGTGATTATTGTGTAAAATTATTATTAACCCTTTTAGGGTCCAGATGCAAAATTTCAAGGGGTGCCTGTTGCGTCCTCTGATTGGACCCAAGGTTAATAATATTGTGTGCACATATTTTGCTATTCACTTAATACTATACGTATTACCAATAGCATTATTATTAGCTAAAATAATGTCTATTGTGCTTTATAGTATTATCTGCCCTTATACTGTTAGCTAAGTTGATAGGTAGGATGTTTATTCTAAGTGGCAAGCGCTTCACTGAGTAGCAACCTGGTTAACTGTCGTTAGGTTGTTAGTGTGGCGGTCCCTCGCACTGTCAATGTCACGAGGTATTGTAAGGCTTGGAGGAGTAGTCTCAAGTCAGTCTGGGCTTGCATAACCAAGGGAGCAAACCTCACTCAGTTACTCAATGACCTCTCATAAGAGACATGTCAAGTTCTCTCTCGTGGTCGTTTTCCTTTCATAGTTGACTTCCCTTTCTTAAGTTTGTTACTTTCGAGTTATATATACTCTGGTGAATTAATCGTTCAGTTGATGGAATAAGCCTTGTCGGCCTTTGTATGTTAATTTGTGGTCTAAGCTATCCTAAGTCATGCTGGATGGAAATGAGACTGTCTGTCACTTAAGAGTTCTTGTATACTCTGAAGTAATAGTTCAGCTAAGCCTTAGTAACCATTGTAGGTTGCCTTATGATGGAATATAATTGGCGAATTTAGTACAAAGATCGACCTTATGAGGTTGATATGAGGTCGATTTATCCATATCTATATACTGGTATGTACCAAGAGAAGTGAGATGAACTCCTTATTTTAATGTCAATCCTAACATTATATAATCATATATTAAGCTACAACTCTACTAGTAAAGATTACAAGTTTTAGTTACGATGGAACTTCAAAAATTGAACTTAATCCGTTCCAGGAGCTAGTTCTAAATTCGAAAAATCTGAAATTCGAAGCAATATTTCCCATAAGAAATAATGGAAATACAATTAATCCGTTCCAGAAACCCAAAAATATTCACACAAAAAATACATTTTATGGAGATTAATTACAGTTTTACATACAACAAATACTATAGTTTTTAATTATGCATAGTAATACATATAAAATAACATTTTTACTTACCTTTATTGAAGATTGGTGATGGCATCTGGAAGATAGGGAGGAGGAGAGAGGGAGTTGGGGTTAGTGTTTGGAAGGAGAATCCCCCTCCATGAGGACTTCAGGTAAAGCCCTCTCTGGGGTTACTTCCCTTCTCTGTCTTTTAATGCCACTAGGACCAGCTTGAGAGTCACTGGACCCTTGTCTCACAAAATAACTGTCCACAGTCCTCTGTTTTTGGCACCTCTTTAGCATTTCCCTAAAATGGGACATGGTTCTGTCACTGAACTTGTTGCAAAGATGGCTTGTTTCAGCTTGCTCAGGGTGGTACTTCTGCACAAACATTTGGACATCATTCCACTTGGCATAAATCTCCTTAATCTTTGAAGAAGTCACCTCATCCACTCCCATCTTCCTCCTCCTCTGAAGCAAGTTCCTCAGCTGTGGTCTGATACTGCTCCAGATGAGGCTCTTGCAGCTCTTCAGTGGTTAGCTCTTCCCTGTGGTCCTCCACCAACTCTTCCACATCCTCACCACTCACATCCAACCCCAGGGTGTTCCTCAGTGCTACAATAGAGTCCACAACAGGCAGAGGGTGAGCTGGGTCAGGGTCAGTCTCAAACCCTTCAAAATCCCTCTTTTGGACACAATCTGGCCACAATTGTCTCCAAGCAGAGTTCAAAGTCCTGGAAGTCACTCCCTCCCAAGCCTTACCTTTTTGGTTAGCATATTAACACCTATCGCAACATCAGCTTCCTTGATTTGTTCTTTCTTTGACAGGATAAAACCAATGGTCAACTTGTTTTTCCCATACATCCTGGCAAGCTCAACAAGTCTCACACCGCTCTCATACTTCTGTATTATTTCCTTCTTCACATCTATGGTGTTTCTCACTTTCTTTACCACAGGGGTACCACTAGCAAGCTTCTTTGGGCCCATGGCAGCTTATTTCACAGTCCCACAAGCACTAAACACAACGAAATAATCGTAAAATGCGTGAATGAGAGCGCAGGTTAGTGTTCACTCAAGCATAAACAAAGCTAGACTGCTCACGGCACCTGTGCGGGGATGCGGACAGAGCGGGCGGCAGACAGGTTCCGTAACCGGCGTTCCGAAAATAGGGGCGTGTTCGATAATAGGGACACAGTTCGTCCAAAAAATGGTTCTATTTTCGAAAGGTTCGATATGTAATACGTTCGATTTTTGAGGTTCCACTGTACAGTGGACCCCCGCATAACAATATTAATCCGTTCCTGAGAGCTCATTGTTATGCGAAATTATCGTTATGCGAATGAATTTTCCCCATAAGAAATAATGGAAATCAAATTAATCCGTGCAAGACACCCCAAAGTATGAAAAAAAAAAAATTTTACCACATGAAATATTAATTTTAAAACACACAAACTGAAAAAGGCATGCACAGTTACATGACACATACCTTTATTGAAGATCTGGTGATGATTGATGGGATGGGAGGAGGAGAGAGTCTTAGTGTTTAGAAGGGGAATCCCCTTCCATTAAGACTTGAGGTGTCAAGTCCTTTTTTGGGGTTACTTCCCTTCTTCTTTTAATGCCACTAGGACCAGCTTCAGAGTCACTGGACTTCTGTCGCACAACATATCTGTTCATAGTGGCCTGTACCTCTAGTTCCTTTATGACTTTCCTAAAGTGTTTCACAACAGTGTCAGTGTAATAGTCACCAGCATGGCTTGCAATAGCTGTGTTAGGTGATTGTCATCAAAAAAGGTTTGCACTTTAAGCCACATTCCACACATTTCCTTAATCTTTGAAGTAGGCAACTTCTTCAATTTCTCTCTCCCCTCCTCCAAAGCAGTTTCCTCAGGTTTGGCCTCTTGCTGTTGAAGTTGATCTAGCAGCTCATCAGTGGTTAGTTCTTCAATGTCCTCCTCCACCAACTCTTCCACATCATCCCCACTAACCTCCAACCCCAAGGACTTTCCCAATGTCACAATGGATTCCTCAACTGGCATAGGATTCCCAGGGTTAGCCTCAAACCCTTCAAAATCCCTTAGGTCTACACATTCTGGCCACAGTTTCTTCCAAGCAGAGTTCAAGGTCCTCTTAGTCACTCCCTCCCAAGCCTTACCCATAAGGTTTACACAATTGAGGATATTGAAGTGATCTCTCCAAAACTCTCTTAGAGTCAATTGAGTTTCTGAGGTCACTACAAAGCACCTTTCAAACAGAGCTTTTGTGTACAGTTTTTTGAAGTTTGCAATAACCTGCTGGTCCATGGGCTGCAGGAGAGGAGTGGTATTAGGAGGCAAAAACTTCACCTTAATGAAGCTCATGTCCACAGAAAGTCGCTCTGCCACGTCTGTAGGATGACCAGGGGCATTGTCTAACACCAGGAGGCACTTAAGGTCTAATTTCTTTTCAGTTAGGTAATCTTTTACATTGGGGGCAAATGCTTTGTGTAACCAGTCATAGAAAAAGTCCCTAGTGACCCATGCCTTACTGTTTGCCCTCCACAGCACACACAAATTAGCCTTGAGGATATTCTTTTGCCTGAACACTCTGGGAGTTTCTGAGTGATACACTAATAAAGGCTTCACTTTGCAATCACCACTAGCATTGGAACACATCAACAGAGTAAGCCTGTCTTTCATAGGCTTATGTCCTGGGAGTGCCTTTTCCTCCTGAGTAATGTAGGTCCTGCTTGGCATTTTCTTCCAAAACAGGCTTGTTTAATCACAATTAAACACTTGTTCAGGTTTCAGTCCTTCACTGTCTATGTACTCCTTGAATTCCTGCACATATTTTTCAGCTGCTTTGTGGTCCGAACTGGCAGCCTCACCATGCCTTATCACACTATGTATGCCACTACGCTTCTTAAATCTCTCAAACCAACCTTTGCTGGCCTTAAATTCACTCACATCATCACTAGTTGCAGGCATTTTTTTAATTAAATCCTCGTGCAACCTCCTAGCCTTTTCACTTATGATCACTTGAGAGATGCTATCTCCTGCTATCTGTTTTTCATTTATCGACACCAATAAGAGTCTCTCAACATCTTCCATCACTTGCGATCTCTGTATCGAAAACACAGTTGAACCTTTGGCAAGAACAGCTTCCTTGATTGCCGTTTTGTTGGACACAATAGTAGCGATGGTTGATTGGGGTTTACTATACAACCTGGCCAGCTCGGAGACACGCACTCCACTTTCATACTTAGCAATGATCTCTTTCTTCATCTCTATAGTAATTCTCACCCTTATTCCTGTAGGGTTGGCACTAGAAGCTTTCTTGGGGCCCATGGTCACTTATTTTGCAAATAAAATCACCAAAAACACTGTAATAATACTTAATGTTCCGATTGTATGCTTGGATGTTACCGCGGAGGCTGGCTGGTAAACAATGCCACAGCCGGAACATGTGAGGCTGGCTCAGGCCACACATTAGATGTGTCTCGGATGAATAGCGTTGAGCGGGTTTTTTAGCGGTATGCGAGGCAAAATCTCAGCGATAAAATGTATCGGTATGCGGATTTAACGTTATGTGATGCCAACGGTATGCGGGGGTCCACTGTACTTGTTTTGCAATCCAGAATTATTTATTGTTACAAATCCGTAAACAGGCCATCTGCTTAACAAGAATCTGCTACCTTAACACTCTACCATACTATTGGAGAAGGTTAAGAAGACGAGTTTTGTAACAGTGCCCCAGTGACCGAGAAATTTTGAAAAAAAAAAAAAAAACTTACAGAATTAAGATAATATTTTTTTGTGAAGGTAATAAAACAAAAAAAATTTTTTTGGATCAGTACTTACTGAGATATAGAGGCGGGAAGTTGACCCAAAATGACCGGGTGGCGGCATCATCAGTGACTTTCGCAAAATCGCATTTGTTTATTTAATGTTTCTTATAATTTTTTTCTTTTCTAATTTTTTTCTTTTTCTAGTAACATTTGTGGCCTGTGAGACCGATACTGTATATAATGTAAATATATACACTCACTGTATTGAACACAATAACTGCACTAAAGTTATTGTAATAATATTGTTTACCAATATTATTGTTTACAAGAATAAACATGCACAAATGATGTATAATACTAATGTTTTATTATTTTTTCTTTATTTTTTTTTTATTAACACACTGGCCGATTCCCACCAAGGCAGGGTGGCCCGAAAAAGAAAAACTTTCACCATCATTCACTCCATCACTGTCTTGACAGAAGGGTGCTTTACACTACAATTTTTAAACTGCAACATTAACACCCCTCCTTCAGAGTGCAGGCACTGTACTTCCCATCTCCAGGACTCAAGTCCGGCCTGCCGGTTTCCCTGAACCCCTTCATAAATGTTACTTTGCTCACACTCCAACAGCACGTCAAGTATTAAAAACCATTTGTCTCCATTCACTCCTATCAAACACGCTCATGCATGCCTGCTGGAAGTCCAAGCCCCTCGCACACAAAACCTCCTTTACCCCCTCCCTCCAACATTTCTTAGGCAGACCCCTACGCCGCCTTCCTTCCACTACAGACTGATACACTCTTGAAGTCATTCTGTTTCGCTCCATTCTCTCTACATGTCCGAACCACCTCAACAACCCTTCCTCAGTCCTCTGGACAACTGTTTTGGCAATCCCGCACCTCCTCCTAACTTCCAAACTACGAATTCTTTGCAATATATTCACACCACACATTGCCCTCAGACATGACATCTCCACTGCCTCCAGCCTTCTTTCGCTGCAACATTCATCACCCATGCTTCACACCCATATAAGAGCATTGGTAAAACTATACTCTCATACATTCCCTTCTTTGCCTCCAAGGACAAAGTTCTTTGTCTCCACAGACTCTTAAGTGCACCGCTCACCCTTTTCCCCCCCCTCATCAATTCTATGATTCACCTCATCTTTCATAGACCCATCCGCTGACACGTCCACTCCCAAATATTTGAATACATTTGCCTCCTCCATACTCTCTCCCTCCAATCTGATATCCAATCTTTCATCACCTAATCTTTTTGTTATCCTCATAACCTTACTCTTTCCTGTATTCACTTTTAATTTTCTTCTTTTACATGCTCTACCAAATTCATCCACCAACTTCTGGAACTTCTCTTCAGAATCTCCCAAGAGCAGCGTCATCAGCAAAGTGCAACTGTGACAACTCCCACTTTATGTGTGATTCTCTATCTTTTAACTCCATGCCTCTTGCCAAGACCCTTGCATTTACTTCTCTTACAACCCCATCTATAAATATATTAAATAACCATGGTGACATCACACATAATCGTCTAAGGCCTACTTTTACTGGGAAATAATCTCCCTCTTTCCTACATACTCTAACTTGAGCCTCACTATCCTCGTAAAAACTCTTCACTGCTTTCAGTAACCTACCTCCTATACCATACATCTGCAACATCTGCCACATTGCCCCCCTATCCACACTATCATATGCCTTTTCCAAATCCATAAATGCCACAAAAACCTCTTTAGCCTTATCTAAATACTGTTCACTTATATGTTTCACGGCAAACACCTGGTCCACACACCCTCTACCTTTCATAAAGCCTCCTTTTTCATCTGCTATCCTATTCTCCGTCTTATTCTTAATTCTTTCAATAATAACTCTACCATACACTTTACCAGGTATACTCAACAGACTTATCCCCCTATAATTTTTGCACTCTCTTTTGTCTATGCCTTTACAGAAAGGAACTATGCATGCTCTCTGCCAATCCCTAGGTACCTTACCCTCTTCCATACATTTATTAAATAATAGCACCAACTACTCCAAAACTATATCCCCACCTGCTTTTAATATTTCTATCTTTATCCCATCAATCCCAGCTGCCTTACCCCCTTTCATTTTACCTACTGCCTCACGAACTTCCCCCACACTCACAACTGGCTCTTCCTCACTCCTACAAGATGTTATTCCTCCTTGCCCTATACACGAAATCACAGCTTCCCTATTTTCATCAACATTTAACAATTCCTCAAAATATTCCCTCCATCTTCCCAATACCTCTAACTCTCCATTTAATAACTCTCCTCTCCTATTTTTAACTGACAAATCCATTTGTTCTCTAGGCTTCCTTAATTTGTTAATCTCACTCCAAATCTTTTTCTTATTTTCAACAAAATTTGTTGATAACATCTCACCCACTCTCTCATTTGCTCTCTTTTTACATTGCTTCACCATTCTTTTAACCTCTCTCTTTTTCTCCATATACTCTTCCCTCCTTGCATCACTTCTACTTTGTAAAAACTTCTCATATGCTAACTTTTTCTCCCTTACTACTCTCTTTACATCACTATTCCACCAATTGCTCCTCTTCCCTCCCGCACCCACTTTCCTGTAACCACAAACTTCTGCTGAACACTCCAACACTACATTTTTAAACCTACCCCATACCTCTTCGACCCCATTGCCTATGCTCTCATTAGCCCATCTATCCTCCAATAGCTGTTTATATCTTACCCTAACTGCCTCCTCTTTTAGTTTATAAACCTTCACCTCTCTCTTCCCTGATGCTTCTATTCTCCTTGTATCCTATCTACCTTTTACTCTCAGTGTAGCTACAACTAAAAAGTGATCTGATATATCTGTGACCCCTCTATAAACATGTACATTCTGAAGTCTACTCAACAGTCTTTTATCTACCAATACATAATCCAACAAACTACTGTCCTATCGCCATACATCATATCTTGTATACTTATTTATCCTCTTTTTCTTAAAATATGTATTACCTATAACTAAACCCCTTTCAATACAAAGTTCAATCAAAGGGCTCCCATTGTCATTTACTTACCTACCACACCCTCTCTAAAAGTTTCCCCTACTTTAGCATTCAGGTCCCCTACCACAATTACTCTCTCACTTGGTTCAAAGGTTCCTATACATTCACTTAACAAATCCCAAAATCTCTCTCTCTCTCCTCTACATTCCTCTCTTCTCCGGGTGCATACATGCTTATTATGACCCACTTTTCGCATCCAACCTTTACTTTAATCTACATAATTCTTGAATTTACACATTCATATTCTCTTTTCTCCTTCCATAACTGATCCTTCAACATTATTGCTACCCCTTCCTTAGCTCTAACTCTCTCAGATACTCCAGATTCAATCCCATTTATTTCCCCCCACCGAAAC
The DNA here is from genome assembly GCF_038502225.1 of Cherax quadricarinatus. Taxonomy (NCBI): domain Eukaryota; kingdom Metazoa; phylum Arthropoda; class Malacostraca; order Decapoda; family Parastacidae; genus Cherax; species Cherax quadricarinatus. Next base: position 26,876,190 of record NC_091332.1, read on the forward strand.
TCCTTTACCCCCTTCAGCTTTGTTTTGCTTAGGGCCAGGACATCCAACTTCTTTTCATTCATAACATCAGCAATCATCTGTTTCTTGTCATCCGCACTACATCCATGCACGTTCAAGCATCCCAGTTTTATAAAGTTTTTCTTCTTCTCTTTTTTAGTAAATGTCTACAGGAGAAGGGGTTACTAGCCCATTGCTCCCGGCATTTTAGTCGCCTCATATGACACGCATGGCTTACGGATGAAAGATTCTTTTCCACTTCCCCATGTACAATATAAGAAATAAAGAAGAATAAGAGCTATTTAGAAAAAGGAGAAAAACCTAGATTTTTTTTTTCAACAAGTCGGCCGTCTCACACCGAGGCAGGGTGACCCAAAAAAGAAAGAAAATCCCCAAAAAGAAAATACTTTCATCATTCAACACTTTCACCACACTCGCACATTATCACTGTTTTTGCAGAGGTGTTCAGAATACAACAGTTTAGAAGCATACACATAAAAAGATACACAACATATCCCTCCAAACTGCCAATATCCCAAACCCCTCCTTTAAAGTGCAGGCATTGTACTTCCCATTTCCAGGACTCAAGTCCGACTATATGAAAATAACCGGTTTCCCTGAATCCCTTCACTAAATATTACCCTACTCACACTCCAACAGATCGTCAGGTCCCAAGTACCATTCGTCTCCATTCACTCCTATCTAACACACTCACGCATGCTTGCTGGAAGTCCAAGCCCCTTGCCCACAAAACCTCCTTTACCCCATCTCTCCTACCCTTTCGAGGACGACCCCTACCCCGCCTTCCTTCCCCTATAGATTTATATGCTTTCCATGTCATTCTACTTTGATCCATTCTCTCTAAATGACCAAACCACCTCAACAACCCCTCTTCTGCCCTCTGACTAATACTTTTATTAACTCCACACCTTTTCCTAATTTCCATACTCCGAATTTTCTGCATAATATTTACACCACACATTGCCCTTAAACAGGACATCTCCACTGCCTCCAACCGTCTCCTCGCTGCTGCATTTACAACCCAAGCTTCACACCCATATAAGAGTGTTGGTACTACTATACTTTCATACATTCCCTTCTTTGCCTCCATAGATAACGTTTTTTGACTCCACATATACCTCAACGCACAACTCACCTTTTTTCCCTCATCAATTCTATGATTAACCTCATCCTTCATAAATCCATCCGCCGACACGTCAACTCCCAAGTATCTGAAAACATTCACTTCTTCCATACTCCTCCTCCCCAATTTGATATCCAATTTTTCTTTATCTAAATCATTTGACACCCTCATCACCTTACTCTTTTCTATGTTCACTTTCAACTTTCTACCTTTACACACATTCCCAAACTCATCCACTAACCTCTGCAATTTTTCTTTAGAATCTCCCATAAGCACAGTATCATCAGCAAAAAGCAACTGTGTCAATTCCCATTTCGAATTTGATTCCCCAAAATTTAATCCCACCCCTCTCCCGAACACCCTAGCATTTACTTCCTTTACAACCCCATCTATAAATACAGTGGACCCCCGCATACCGGACGCCTTGTATAACGGACAATCCGCTTACCGGACGCTTTGATCGCTAAAATTTTGCCTCGCATACCGCCCAAAAACCCGCTCAGCGCCCTTCGTCCGAGACGCGTCCAATGTGCGGCCTGAGCCAGCCTCATATGTTCCGCCGGTGGCATTGTTTACCAGCCAGCCTCCGCGGTAACATTCAAGCATACAATCGGAATATTTCGTATTATTACAGTGTTTTCGGTGCTTTATCTGGAAAATAAGTGACCATGGGCCCCAAGAAAGCTTCTAGTTCCAACCCTACAGCAATAAGGGTTAGAATTCCAATAGAGATGAAGAAAGAGATCATTGATAAGTATGAAAGTGGAGTGCGTATCACCGACCTGGTCAGGTTGTACAAGAAACCCAAATCAACCATCTCTACTATTGTGGGCAACAGAAAGGCAATCAAGGAAGCTGTTCTTGCCAAAGGTTTAACTGTGTTTTCGAAACAGAGATCGCAAGTGATGGAAGATGTTGAGAGACTCTTATTGGTGTGGATAAATGAAAAACAGCTAGCAGGAGATAGCGTTTCTCAAGCGATCATAAGCGAAAAGGCTAGGAAGTTGCATGAGGATTTAATTAAAAAAAGGCCTGCAACTAGTGATGATGTGAGTGAATTTAAGGCCAGCAAAGGTTGGTTTGAGAGATTTAAGAAGCGTAGTGGCATACATAGTGTGATAAGGCATGGTGAGGCTGCCAGTTCGGACCACAAAGCGGCTGAAAAATATGTGCAGGAATTCAAGGAGTACATAGAAACTGAAGGACTGAAACCTGAACAAGTGTTTAATTGTGATGAAACAGGCCTGTTTTGGAAGAAAATGCCAAGCAGGACCTACATTACTCAGGAGGAAAAGGCACTCCCAGGACATAAGCCTATGAAAGACAGGCTTACTTTGTTGATGTGTTCCAATGCTAGTGGTGATTGCAAAGTTAAGCCTTTATTAGTGTATCACTCTGAAACTCCCAGAGCGTTCAGGCAAAAGAATGTCCTCAAGGAGAATTTGTGTGTGCTGTGGAGGGCAAACAGTAAGGCATGGGTCACTAGGGACTTTTTCTATAACTGGTTACACCATGCATTTGCCCCCAATGTGAAAGATTACCTAACTGAAAAGAAATTAGAACTTAAGTGCCTCCTGGTGTTAGACAATGCCCCTGGTCATCCTACAGACGTGGCAGAGCGACTTTATGGGGACATGAGCTTCATTAAGGTGAAGATTTTGCCTCCTAATACCACTCCTCTCCTGCAGCCCATGGACCAGCAGGTTATTGCAAACTTCAAAAAACTGTACACAAAAGCTCTGTTTGAAAGGTGCTTTGTAGTGACCTCAGAAACTCAACTGACTCTAAGAGAGTTTTGGAGAGATCACTTTAATATCCTCAATTGTATAAACCTTATAGGTAAGGCTTGGGAGGGAGTGACTAAGAAGACCTTGAACTCTGCTTGGAAGAAACTGTGGCCAGAATGTGTAGTCAAAAGGGATTTTGAAGGGTTTGAGGCTAACCCTGAGAGGAGTATGCCAGTTGAGGAATCAATTGTGGCATTGGGGAAGTCCTTGGGGTTGGAGGTTAGTGGGGAGGATGTGGAAGAGTTGGTGGAGGACGACAATGAAGAACTAACCACTGATGAGCTGATAGATCAACTTCAAGAGCAAGAGGCCAGACCTGAGGAAACTGGTTCAAAGGAGGGGAGAGAGAAATTGAAGGAATTGCCTACTACAAAGATTAAGGAAATATGTGCAAAATGGCTTGAAGTGCAAACCTTTTTTGATGAAAATCACCCTCACACAGCTATTGCAAGCCGTGTTGGCAACCTGTACACTGACAATGTTGTGAAACACTTTAGGGAAGTCATAAAGGAACGAGAGGTACAGGCCACTATGGACAGATATGTTGTGCGAAAGAAGTCCAGTGACTCTGAAGCTGGTCCTAGTGGCATTAAAAGAAGAAGGGAAGTAACCCCAGAAAAGGACTCGACACCTCAAGTCTTAATGGAAGGGGATTCCCCTTCTAAACACTAACACACTCTCTCCCCTCCTCCCATCCCATCAATCATCACCAGATCTTCAATAAAAGTAAGTGTCATGTAATTGTGCATGCCTTTTTCAGTTTGTGTGTATTAAAATTAACATTTCATGTGGTAAAAAATTTTTTTTTCATACTTTTGGGTGTCTTGCACGGATTAATTTGATTTCCATTATTTCTTATGGGGAAAATTCATTCGCATACCGAACATTTCGCATAACAGCCAGCCCTCTTGCACGGATTAAGGTCGCTATGCGGGGGTCCACTGTATATTAAACAACCATGGTGACATTACACATACCTGTCTAAGACCTACTTTTACCAGGAAGTAGTCTCCCTCTCTTCTACACACCCTAACCTGAGCCTCGCTATCCTCATAAAAACCTAGATGTGTATATATATATATATACATACATACATACATACATACATTTTTATTTTTTTTTTATTATCACACCGGCCGATTCCCACCAAGGCAGGGTGGCCCGAAAAAGAAAAACTTTCACCATCATTCACTCCATCACTGTCTTGCCAGAAGGGTGCTTTACACTACAGTTTTTAAACTGCAACATTAACACCCCTCCTTCAGAGTGCAGGCACTGTACTTCCCATCTCCAGGACTCAAGTCCGGCCTGCCGGTTTCCCTGAATCCCTTCATAAATGTTACTTTGCTCACACTCCAACAGCACGTCAAGTATTAAAAACCATTTGTCTCCATTCACTCCTATCAAACACGCTCACGCATGCCTGCTGGAAGTCCAAGCCCCTCGCACACAAAACCTCCTTTACCCCCTCCCTCCAACCCTTCCTAGGCCGACCCCTACCCCGCCTTCCTTCCACTACAGACTGATACACTCTTGAAGTCATTCTGTTTCGCTCCATTCTCTCTACATGTCCAAACCACCTCAACAACCCTTCCTCAGCCCTCTGGACAACAGTTTTGGTAATCCCGCACCTCCTCCTAACTTCCAAACTACGAATTCTCTGCATTATATTCACACCACACATTGCCCTCAGACATGACATCTCCACTGCCTCCAGCCTTCTCCTCGCTGCAACATTCATCACCCACGCTTCACACCCATATAAGAGCGTTGGTAAAACTATACTCTCATACATTCCCCTCTTTGCCTCCAAGGACAAAGTTCTTTGTCTCCACAGACTCCTAAGTGCACCACTCACTCTTTTTCCCTCATCAATTCTATGATTCACCTCATCTTTCATAGACCCATCCGCTGACACGTCCACTCCCAAATATCTGAATACGTTCACCTCCTCCATACTCTCTCCCTCCAATCTGATATTCAATCTTTCATCACCTAATCTTTTTGTTATCCTCATAACCTTACTCTTTCCTGTATTCACCTTTAATTTTCTTCTTTTGCACACCCTACCAAATTCATCCACCAATCTCTGCAACTTCTCTTCAGAATCTCCCAAGAGCACAGTGTCATCAGCAAAGAGCAGCTGTGACAACTCCCACTTTGTGTGTGATTCTTTATCTTTTAACTCCACGCCTCTTGCCAAGACCCTCGCATTTACTTCTCTTACAACCCCATCTATAAATATATTAAACAACCACGGTGACATCACACATCCTTGTCTAAGGCCTACTTTTACTGGGAAAAAATTTCCCTCTTTCCTACATACTCTAACTTGAGCCTCACTATCCTCGTAAAAACTCTTCACTGCTTTCAGTAACCTACCTCCTACACCATACACTTGCAACATCTGCCACATTGCCACCCTATCCACCCTGTCATACGCCTTTTCCAAATCCATAAATGCCACAAAGACCTCTTTAGCCTTATCTAAATACTGTTCACTTATATGTTTCACTGTAAACACCTGGTCCACACACCCCCTACCTTTCCTAAAGCCTCCTTGTTCATCTGCTATCCTATTCTCCGTCTTACTCTTAATTCTTTCAATTATAACTCTACCATACACTTTACCAGGTACACTCAACAGACTTATCCCCCTATAATTTTTGCACTCTCTTTTATCCCCTTTGCCTTTATACAAAGGAACTATGCATGCTCTCTGCCAATCCCTAGGTACCTTACCCTCTTCCATACATTTATTAAATAATTGCACCAACCACTCCAAAACTATATCCCCACCTGCTTTTAACATTTCTATCTTTATCCCATCAATCCCGGCTGCCTTACCCCCTTTCATTTTACCTACTGCCTCACGAACTTCCCCCACACTCACAACTGGCTCTTCCTCACTCCTACAAGATGTTATTCCTCCTTGCCCTATACACGAAATCACAGCTTCCCTATCTTCATCAACATTTAACAATTCCTCAAAATATTCCTTCCATCTTCCCAATACCTCTAACTCTCCATTTAATAACTCTCCTCTCCTATTTTTAACTGACAAATCCATTTGTTCTCTAGGCTTTCTTAACTTGTTAATCTCACTCCAAAACTTTTTCTTATTTTCAACAAAATTTGTTGATAACATCTCACCCACTCTCTCATTTGCTCTCTTTTTACATTGCTTCACCACTCTCTTAACTTCTCTCTTTTTCTCCATATACTCTTCCCTCCTTGCATCACTTCTACTTTGTAAAAACTTCTCATATGCTAACTTTTTCTCCCTTACTACTCTCTTTACATCATCATTCCACCAATCGCTCCTCTTCCCTCCTGCACCCACTTTCCTGTAACCACAAACTTCTGCTGAACACTCTAACACTACATTTTTAAACCTACCCCATACCTCTTCGACCCCATTGCCTATGCTCTCATTAGCCCATCTATCCTCCAATAGCTGTTTATATCTTACCCTAACTGCCTCCTCTTTTAGTTTATAAACCTTCACCTCTCTCTTCCCTGATGCTTCTATTCTCCTTGTATCCCATCTACCTTTTACTCTCAGTGTAGCTACAACTAGAAAGTGATCTGATATATCTGTGGCCCCTCTATAAACATGTACATCCTGAAGTCTACTCAACAGTCTTTTATCTACCAATACATAATCCAACAAACTACTGTCATTTCGCCCTACATCATATCGTGTATACTTATTTATCCTCTTCTTCTTAAAATATGTATTACCTATAACTAAACCCCTTTCTATACAAAGTTCAATCAAAGGGCTCCCATTATCATTTACACCTGGCACCCCAAACTTACCTACCACACCCTCTCTAAAAGTTTCTCCTACTTTAGCATTCAAGTCCCCTACCACAATTACTCTCTCACTTGGTTCAAAGGCTCCTATACATTCACTTAACATCTCCCAAAATCTCTCTCTCTCCTCTGCATTCCTCTCTTCTCCAGGTGCATACACGCTTATTATGACCCACTTCTCGCATCCAACCTTTACTTTAATCCACATAATTCTTGAATTTACACATTCATATTCTCTTTTCTCCTTCCATAACTGATCATTTAACATTACTGCTACCCCTTCCTTTGCTCTAACTCTCTCAGATACTCCAGATTTAATCCCATTTATTTCCCCCCACTGAAACTCTCCTACCCCCTTCAGCTTTGTTTCGCTTAGGGCCAGGACATCCAACTTCTTTTCATTCATAACATCAGCAATCATCTGTTTCTTGTCATCCGCACTACATCCACGCACATTTAAGCAACCCAGTTTTATAAAGTTTTTCTTCTTCTCTTTTTTAGTAATTGTATACAGGAGAAGGGGTTACTAGCCCATTGCTCCCGGCATTTTAGTCGCCTCATACGACACGCATGGCTTACGGAGGAAAGATTCTTTTCCACTTCCCCATGGACAATAGAAGAAATAAAAAAGAACAAGAGCTATTTAGAAAAAGGAGAAAAACCTAGATGTATGTATATATATATATGCATGTGCGTGTCTGTGAAGTGTGACCAAAGTGTAAGTAGGAGTAGCAAGATATCCCTGTTATCTTAGCGTGTTTATGAGACAGAAAAAGAAACCAGCAATCCTACCATCATGCAAAACAGTTACAGGTTTTTGTTTCACAGTCATCTGGCAGGACGGTAGTACTTCCCTGGGTGGTTGCTGTCTACCAACCTACTACTCATACATATATATATATATATATATATATATATGTAGTATATATAGGTAGTAGGTTGGTAGACAGCAACCACCCAGGGAGGTACTACCGTCCTGCCAAGTGAGTGTAAAACGAAAGCCTGTAATTGTTTTACATGATGGTAGGATTGCTGGTGTCTTTTGTCTGTCTCATAAATATGCAAGATTACAGGTACGTCTTGCTACTTCTACTTACACTTAGGTCACACTACACATACATGTACACGTTTATTTATACACACTCATCTGAGTTTTCTTTGATTTTATCTTAATAGTTCTTGGTCTTATTACTTTTCCTTTTATATCCATGGGGAAGTGGAATAAGAATCTTTCCTCCGTAAGCCATGCGTGTTGTAAAAGTCAACTAAAATGCCGGGAACAATGGGCTAGTAACCCCTTTTCCTGTAAAGATTACTAAAAAGAATAAGAAGAAGAAAATTGTCAAAGTGGGAAGTTTGAATGTGCGTGGATGTTGTGCAAATGATAAGAAAGAGATGATTGTGGATGTTATGAATGAGAAGAAACTGGATGTCCTGGCTTTAAGTGAAACAAAGCTGAAGGGGGTGGGAGAGTTTCAATGGAGAGGAATAAATGGGATTAGGTCAGGGGTTTCAAATAGAGTTAGAGCTAAAGAAGGAGTAGCAATAATGTTGAAGGATAAGCTATGGCAGGAAAAGAGGGACTACAAATGTATAAATTCAAGGATTATGTGGAGTAAAATAAAGATTGGATGTGAAAAGTGGGTTATAGTAAGCGTGTATGCACCTGGAGAAGAGAGAAGTGTAGAGGAGAGAGAGAGATTCTGGGAAATGTTGAGTGAATGCGTGGGGAGTTTTGAATCAAGTGTGAGAGTAATGGTGGTTGGGGATTTCAATGCTAAAGTGGGTAAAAATGTTATGGAGGGAGTAGTAGGTAATTTTGGGGTGCCAGGGGTAAATGTAAATAGGGAGCCTTTAATTGAGCTATGTGTAGAAAGAAATTTGGTAATAAGTAATACATTTTTTATGAAAAAGAGGATAAATAAATATACAAGGTATGATGTAGCACGTAATGAAAGTAGTTTGTTAGATTATGTATTGGTGGATAAAAGGTTGATGGGTAGGCTCCAGGATGTACATGTTTATAGAGGGGCAACTGATATATCGGATCATTATTTAGTTGTAGCTACAGTTAGAGTAAGAGGTAGATGGGAAAAGAGGAAGGTGGCAACAACAAGTAAGAGGGAGGTGAAAGTGTATAAACTAAGGGAGGAGGAAGTTCGGGCGAGATATAAGCGACTATTGGCAGAAAGGTGGGCTAGTGCAAAGATGAGTAGTGGGGGGGTTGAAGAGGGTTGGAATAGTTTTAAAAATGCAGTATTAGAATGTGGGGCAGAAGTTTGTGGTTATAGGAGGGTGGGGGCAGGAGGAAAGAGGAGTGATTGGTGGAATGATGAAGTAAAGGGTGTGATAAAAGAGAAAAAGGTAGCTTACGAGAGGTTTTTACAAAGCAGAAGTGTTATAAGAAGAGCAGAGTATATGGAGAGTAAAAGAAAGGTGAAGAGAGTGGTGAGAGAGTGCAAAAGGAGAGCAGATGAAAGAGTGGGAGAGGCACTGTCAAGAAATTTTTATGAAAATAAGAAAAAATTTTGGAGTGAGTTAAACAAGTTAAGAAAGCCTAGGGAAAGTATGGATTTGTCAGTTAAAAACAGAGTAGGGGAGTTAGTAGATGGGGAGAGGGAGGTATTAGGTAGATGGCGAGAATATTTTGAGGAACTTTTAAATGTTAAGGAAGAAAGGGAGGCGGTAATTTCATGCACTGGCCAGGGAGGTATACCATCTTTTAGGAGTGAAGAAGAGCAGAATGTAAGTGTGGTGGAGGTACGTGAGGCATTACGTAGAATGAAAGGGGGTAAAGCAGCTGGAACTGATGGGATCATGACAGAAATGTTAAAAGCAGGGGGGGATATAGTGTTGGAGTGGTTGGTACTTTTGTTTAATAAATGTATGAAAGAGGGGAAGGTACCTAGGGATTGGCGGAGAGCATGTATAGTCCCTTTATATAAAGGGAAAGGGGACAAAAGAGATTGTAAAAATTATAGAGGAATAAGTTTACTGAGTATACCAGGAAAAGTATACGGTAGGGTTATAATTGAAAGAATTAGAGGTAAGACAGAATGTAGAATTGCGGACGAGCAAGGAGGCTTCAGAGTGGGTAGGGGATGTGTAGATCAAGTGTTTACATTGAAACATATATGTGAACAGTATTTAGATAAAGGTAGGGAAGTTTTTATTGCATTTATGGATTTAGAAAAGGCATATGATAGAGTGGATAGAGGAGCAATGTGGCAGATGTTGCAAGTATATGGAATAGGTGGTAAGTTACTAAATGCTGTAAAGAGCTTTTATGAGGATAGTGAGGCTCAGGTTAGGGTGTGTAGAAGAGAGGGAGAATACTTCCCGGTAAAAGTAGGTCTTAGACAGGGATGTGTAATGTCACCATGGTTGTTTAATATATTTATAGATGGGGTTGTAAAAGAAGTAAATGCTAGGGTGTTCGGGAGAGGGGTGGGATTAAATTATGGGGAATCAAATTCAAAATGGGAATTGACACAGTTACTTTTTGCTGATGATACTGTGCTTATGGGAGATTCTAAAGAAAAATTACAAAGGTTAGTGGATGAGTTTGAGAATGTGTGTAAAGGTAGAAAGTTGAAAGTGAACATAGAAAAGAGTAAGGTGATGAGGGTATCAAATGATTTAGATAAAGAAAAATTGGATATCAAATTGGGGAGGAGGAGTATGGAAGAAGTGAATGTTTTCAGAAACTTGGGAGTTGACGTGTCGGCGGATGGATTTATGAAGGATGAGGTTAATCATAGAATTGATGAGGGAAAAAAGGTGAGTGGTGCGTTGAGGTATATGTGGAGTCAAAAAACGTTATCTATGGAGGCAAAGAAGGGAATGTATGAAAGTATAGTAGTACCAACACTCTTATATGGATGTGAAGCTTGGGTGGTAAATGCAGCAGCGAGGAGACGGTTGGAGGCAGTGGAGATGTCCTGTCTAAGGGCAATGTGTGGTGTAAATATTATGCAGAAAATTCGGAGTGTGGAAATTAGGAGAAGGTGTGGAGTTAATAAAAGCATTAGTCAGAGGGCAGAAGAGGGGTTGTTGAGGTGGTTTGGTCATTTAGAGAGAATGGATCAAAGTAGAATGACATGGAAAGCATATAAATCTATAGGGGAAGGAAAGAGGGGTAGGGGTCGTCCTCGAAAGGGTTGGAAAGAGGGGGTAAAGGAGGTTTTGTGGGTGAGGGGCTTGGACTTCCAGCAAGCGTGCGTGAGCGTGTTAGATAGGAGTGAATGGAGACGAATGATACTTGGGACCTGACGATCTGTTGGAGTGTGAGCAGGGTAATATTTAGTGAAGGGATTCAGGGAAACCGGTTATTTTCATATAGTCGGACTTGAGTCCTGGAAATGGGAAGTACAATGCCTGCACTTTAAAGGAGGGGTTTGGGATATTGGCAGTTTGGAGGGATATGTTGTGTATCTTTTTATGTGTATGCTTCTAAACTGTTGTATTCTGAGCACCTCTGCAAAAGCAGTGATAATGTGTGAGTGTGGTGAAAGTGTTGAATGATGATGAAAGTATTTTCTTTTTGGGGATTTTCTTTCTTTTTTTTGGGTCACCCTGCCTCGGTGGGAGACGGCCGACTTGTTGAGAAAAAAAAAAAAAAAATATATATTATATATATATATATATATATATATATATATATATATATATATATATATATATATATATATATATATATATATATATATATATATATATATATGCATGTCTGTGAAGTGTGATCAAATATAAGTAGGAGTAGCAAGATATTCCTGTTATCGAACATGTTTATGAGACAGAAAAAGACACCAGCAATCCTACCATCATGTAAAACAGTTAAAGGTTTCTGTTTCACAGTCATCTGGCAGGACGGTAGTACTTCCCTGGGTGGTTGCTCTCTACCAACCTACTACCTTATGTTTTATTATATATTTATATATGTACAGTCACTTGACATGTTTCTAGAACTGCTGCAGCCTGTGGAAGTCCTTGAAACAAGGTACCATGCACAGAGGTATATGTACCTTACATTCCTCGCACATAAACCGAGTGTCTTTGCGTCTTTGTTCCCGTCGTTTTGTTTGTACACAGACAACACATCTTCTGAGCAAATTTCTTCTTAGTTGCAGGAAGCTGTATTATGAAGTGGTGATATCACCTTCCCTCCTCAAACACTTGGGTATTTCCTGAGGATAACAAAAAAAGGCACAATACCGTGACTGGAACGATACACAAATAACCCGCACATAAAAGAGAGAAGCTTACGACGACGTTTCGGTCCGACTTGGACCATTGACAAAGTCACACTAACCAGAGGTGGAGCAGGACGGCTATATATAGACAGGAAGAGGTGGTGGTAGTAGTAGTAGTACAAGAGTTGTATATAATACCGACAAGATGAAATTAAGACACATTTCATCTTGTCGGTATTATATACAACCTTTGTACTACTACTACTACCACCACCTCTTCCTGCCTATATACAGTGGACCCCCGGTTAACGATATTTTTTCACTCCATAAGTATGTTCAGGTGCCAGTACTGACCGAATTTATTCCCATAAGGAATATTGTGAAGTAGATTAGTCCATTTCAGACCCCCAAACATACACGTACAAACGCACTTACATAAATACACTTACATAATTGGTCGCATTCGGAGGTAATCGTTATGCGGGGGTCCACTGTATAGCCGTCCTGCTCCACCTCTGGTTAGTGTGACTTTGTCAATGGTCCAAGTCGGACTGAAACGTCGTCGTAAGCTTCTCTCTTTTATGTGTGGGATATTTGTGTATTTCCTGAGGAGTTCGAGGACGGTTTTGTATAGCAGGTGTTGTTACCTAGTACTTCATTAAGAGTTGTCTGTCAACAGACAAACAAAATTCACCATATGGTGGTCTGTTGCCGGTCTTTATTTGGTACATATTATATGCATTGAGCATTGAAATGTCCATGAGATGGAAGAAAAGTTTTATGTACCACTTGTAACTCTTATGAACACAATCAACAAAGCATGTCACATTTGTCAACCAAACGCATGTTTTGTGTATAATCAATCACTGTCACTGGTTTTCGAACATGTTCATTAGTCACTATCAACTTTGCCACTGTCTTGCATTTCATTACGGTGAATGGTTTTCAACAATGTGACATCTCGTTTGTCATACCACCGTAATGCCATGATGTCATTGGCAGTTAACACCTACACCTCACCAGTATGAGCGCCTGAGTTGAACTTGGGCATATGTTTACGATTAGAACACACTGTGCCACACACATTTGTCATGTTCACTCACAAGAAATCACTGAGTAAAGGGCTTGTGTACCAGTTATCAGTATATAATGTATGCCCCTTACCAAGATAAGGTGCCATCATGCTTCTCACTATGTCACCTGAGATACCCAATAACATCCTGGTATCTTTCAATGTTTTCCTTCCCGTGTATACAATAATATCCAATACCAGGCCACTGTCAAAGTCAAAGAGTACAAACAGTTTTATACCAAAGCGTTTCCTCTTGCTCTGTATATACTGCTTGAACGATTTTGTTCAAGATTCTTGAATGGATAGTGTACATGTTGAACTTTTGTTTCAGATACATAAAAGCATTTCTAATCTTGTATAACCTGCCACTTCTGTCAGGCCTGGTTTTGTCAGAGAAGTGCAACATACTTAATAGAAAGATAAACCTGTTCACTGGGACGATTTCACTGAAAGCCAGGGTACAAATTAGTCGATCTGTGGACCAGTATGATTTTATATTATGCTTATAGACATAAGGCATAAGCATTATTATTGCAAAAAGCAAATACATTTCAGCCACAGTTGTCTCTTTGCACCGGTGTAGTCTTGACTGTGGTGATATGATCATATTTGCCATGGTGTACTCAAAATACTTGTTACTTTCCATGACAATAATTTCCATCAAGGGATGGTCAAAGAATAGTTCAAAGAATTCCAGTTCATTTGCAGTGTTTCCAAGGGAACAAGTTGGTAGGATTCCACTCTGAGAGTCATCAAACTGATGGGAATCGGAAGCAAAATTGGGATTTTGCTGCCAATCCCAGATGCAATTTGCTGGTGGATACTGGACATCATAAGCTAGTTGTGGTTGTAGTTGTAGTTGTGGTGTGGTGGTGGATGACGCTCCGCTTTGTCCTTGAGCTGAGGATTCAGCGGCATGGGGTCCCAGCCTGGG
>NC_091332.1:26890234-26952734 GCF_038502225.1 Cherax quadricarinatus
TCATGCATGGCCGTGGCACTACCACCACCAATACCTCCACCTACTGATGCCTGTGGTATATCCATACCAAGTGTAGCCACATCATCCTCACTTTCACTGTCTATTCCTGGTGTAGGGCCACGGGATGTATTCCGGGATGTACTCCGTCCCCTGGGCACTGCATAGGGAACACTATCCGAGCACAAGTAGCGGAGTATATACCGACGCTTCACTGGTGAATATGATTCATCACTATCACTACTTGAATGATCATCAAGAGCAATAAAATCACAGTCCACATCACTATCATCATCATTACTGAAGTCTGAGGCCTGGCCATGCAAAAATATTAGTTTTCTCTTGTGACGAGGTACAATTGAACGTGATTGAGGCGTGCCCACACCAGGGGTAGAAGGTTGAGAATTGTCAGAATTTTCTGCACTATTTTCGATATCCTGGTCATTGCTTTCAGTCACTAATCAATCAAACCCATAGAATTCTTCTTTTCTTCCACTTCCATCAGAGTCAGAACTATCAGTTAGGAAGAGGAGAGTCCCAATTCGCCTCGGAGTGAGAGCTGCCTTGCGGCAAGGCATGGTGAACAAAGCTTACTGAGGCGGAGTTCCCACAATGCCATGCTGGCACCTAGAATTTTTGTTTACAGCGCACACACACCACGCAGACTCGTTCTCTTGGATGTAGGCCTACCAGCCTTCTTGCACTAAATTTGATGCCGCTAGAATTTTGGTGTAGATCTACGGTTTGGACCCTCAATGTAAAACAGTAGATCTACGGCACAGACCCTGAAAGGGTTAATATGGTGATTTTAATGTACATCTGCATGCCAGCACAGTATATATTTAGGTACACACAAGTATAATTATCAGAGTATATATAAAACACCTAGGTAGTAGGTTGGTAGATAGCAACCGCCCAGGGAGGTACTAAGGTACTACCGTCCTGCCAAGCGAGTGTAAAAGGGAAACCTGTAATTGTTTTACATGATGGTAGGATTGTTGGTGTCTTTTTTCTGTCTCATAAACATGCAAGATTTCAGGTACATCTTGCTACTTCTACTTACACTTAGGTCACACTACACATACATGTACAGTGGACCCTCGACCAACGATATTAATCCGTTCCTGAGAGCTCATCATTAATCGAAATTATCGTTAGTCGAGTTAATTTTCCCCATAAGAAATAATGGAAATCAAATTAATCCTTTCCTGACACCCCAAAGTATTGAAAAAAAAATTTTTACCACATGAAATATTAATTTTAATACACACAAACTGAAGAAGACATGCACAGTTACATGACACTTACCTTTATTGAAGATCTGGTGATGATTGATGGAATGGGAGGAGGGGAGAGTGTTGATGGTGTTAGTGTTTAGAAGGGGAATCCCCTTCCATTAGGACTTGAGGTGGCAAGTCCTTTTCTGGGGTTACTTCCCTTCTTCTTTTAATGCCACTAGGACCAGCTTCAGAGTCACTGGACCTCTGTCGCACAACATATCCATCCATAGAGGCCTGTACCTCCCGTTCCTTTATGACATTCCTAAAGTGGTTCATAACATTGTCAGTGTACAGGTTGCCAACAAGGCTTGCAGTAGCCGAGTCAGGGTGATTTTCATCAAAAAAGGTTTGCACTTTAAGCCACATTGCACACATTTCTTTAATCTTTGAAGTAGGCAACTTCTTCAATTTCTCTCTCCCCTCCTCCTAAGCAGTTTCCTCAGGTCTGGCCTCTTGCTGTTGAAGATGATCTAGCAGCTCATCTGTGGTTAGTTCTTCATTGTCCTCCTCCACCAACTCTTCCACATCCTCCCCACTAACCTCCAACCCCAAGGACTTCCCCAGTGCCACAAAGGATTCCTCAACTGGCATAGGATTCCCAGGGTTAGCCTCAAACCCTTCAAAATCCCTTTTGTCTACATATTCTGGCCACAGTTTCTTCCAAGCAGAGTTCAAGGTCCTCTTAGTCACTTCCTCCCAAGCCTTACCTATAATGTTTACACAATTGAGGATGCTAAAGTGATCTCTCCAAAACTCTCTTAGAGTCAATTGAGTTTCTGAGGTCACTACAAAGCACCTTTCAAACATAGCTTTTGTGTACAGTTTCTTGAAGTTTGCAATGACCTGCTGGTCCATGGGCTGCAGGAGAGGAGTGGTATTAGGAGGCAAAAACTTCACCTTAATGAAGCTCATGTCCACAGAAAGTCGCTCTGCCAAGTCTGAAGGATGACCAGGAGCATTGTCTAATACCAGGAGGCACTTAAGGTCCAATTTATTTTCCAGGAGTTAATTTTTCACAGTGGGGGCAAATGCATGGTGTAACAAGTCATAGAAAAAGTCCCTAGTGACCCATGCCTTACTGTTTGCCCTCCACAGCACACACAAAATAGCCTTGAGGACATTGTTTTTCCTGAACACTCTGGGAGTTTCAGAGTGCTACACCAATAAAGGCTTCACTCTGCAATCACCACTAGCATTAGCACACATCAACAGAGTAAGCCTGTCTTTCATAGGCTTATGTCCTGGGAGTGCCTTTTCCTCCTGAGTAATGTAGGTCCTGCTTGGCATTTTCTTCCAAAACAGGCCTGTTTCATCACAATTAAACACTTGTTCAGGTTTCAGTCCTTCACTGTCTATGTACTCCTTGAATTCCTGCACATATTTTTCAGCCGCTTTGTGGTCCGAACTGGCAGCCTCACCATGCCTTATCACACTATGTATGCCACTACGATTCTTAAATCTCTCAAACCAACCTTTGCTGGCCTTAAATTCACTCACATCACCACTAGTTGCTGGCATTTTTTTAATTAAATCGTCATGCAACTTCCTAGCCTTTTCACATATGATCGCTTGAGAGATGCTATCTCCTGCTATCTGTTTTTCGTTTATCCACACCAATAACAGTCTCTCAACATCATCTATCACTTGCGATCTCAGTTTCGAAAACATAGTTGCACCTTTGGCAAGAACAGCTTCCTTGATTGCCGTTTTCTTGCCCACAATAGTAGCGATGGTTGATAGGGGTTTTGTGTACAACCTGGCCAGCTCGGAGACACGCATTCCACTTTCATACTTAGCAATGATCTCTTTCTTCGTATCCACAGTAATTCTCACCCTTTTTGCTGTAGGGTTGGCACTAGAAGCTTTCTTGGGGCCCATGGTGACTTATTTTGCAGGTGCAATCACTACAAACTCTGTGATAATATGAAATGTTCCGATTGTATGTTTGGATGGGACCGCGGTGGCTGGCTGGCTTGTAAACAGTGGCACCCACGGGACAAGTAAGGCGCGGTCAGGCCACAAGTGGACGCGTCTCGAACGGAACGAATAGCATTGGTCGGGTTTTTTAGTGCTAGTCGAGGCAAAATTTTTGCATTAAAATGTATAGCAAGTCGCATTTAACATTAGACGATGCCAACGTTGGTCGAGGGTCCACTGTACAAGCAAATACATACATATCTCTCTGGATTTTCTTCTGTTTTCTTTCTAGTTCTAGTTCTTGGTTATTTCCTCTTATCTCCATGGGGAAGTGGAACAGAATTCTTCCTCCGTAAGCCAAGCGTGTCGTAAGAAGCGACTAAAATGCCGGGAGCAAGGGGCTAGTAACCCCTTCTCCTGTATGTACAGTGGTCCCTCGTTTTTTGTAGTTAATCCATTCCTGGAGTTGCTACTATTATCGAAATCTACGATTTGAGAATCAATTTTCCCCATAAGAAATAATGTAAATACAATTAATCCGTTCCTGACACCCAGAAGTATTAAAACAAAAAAATTTTTTTACATGAAATATAGATGTAGTACATAAACAATACAATGGGAAATGATGAATGAAAATTAACAGCGTAACACTTACCTTTATTGGAGATTCTTCTTAGTGTATGGGAGACTGGAGGAGAGAGATTGGATTGTTTACAGTTTATAAGGGGAATCCCCTTCCAGCAACACCTCAGGTACCAATTGCTTTTCTGGGGTTGCTTCTCTTCTCTGTTTCTTAATGCCACTAGGACCACCTTGAGAGCCACTGGAGTCCTGTCTCGCAAAATAACTGTGGAGAGAGCTCCGTTTCTGGCGTCTCTTTAACACTTCCCTAAAATGGCCCAAGACTGTCACTGTACATGTTGCCAACATGGCTTGCAACAACCTTGTCAGGGTGATGTTTCTCCATAAAGCTTTCCATCTTACCCCACATAGCAAAAATCTCTTTAATTTCTGAAGAAGGTACCTTCTTCCATCTCTCTCCCTCCTCCTCTGCAGCAAGATTTTGAGCTGCGATCTGTTGCTGATCCTGCTGAAGCTCTTGCAGCTCCTCAGTGGTGAGCTCTTCGCTGTGGTCTTCCATCAACTCTTCCACATCCTCCAAACTCACATCCAACCCCATGGAACTCCCCAGTGCCACAGTTGATTTAACAACAGACATAGGCTCATCAGGGTCAGTCCCAAACCCTTCAAAATCCCTCTTGTCGACACAATCTGGCCATAATTTTCTCCAAGCAGAGTTCAAAGTCCTGTTAGTCACTCCCTCCCAAGCCATACCTATAAGGGTTATGCAATGGAGGATGCTGAAGTGCTCTCTCCAAAATTCCCTTAGAGTCAAGTGAGTGTCTGTGGTCACAGTCAAGCACCTGTGGAACACTGCTTTGGTGTAGAGTTTTTTAAAGTTTGCAATGACCTGCTGGTCCATGGGCTGGAGGAGAGGAGTGGTATTCGGGGGCAAGAACTTTACTGTGATGAACCCAAACTCCTCGAAAATTAGGTCATCCAAGTTTGGAGGATGAGCAGGTGCACTGTCCATTACTAGCAGGCACTTGAGATCCAATTTCTTTTCCAGGAGGTAATTCTTCACACTAGGGCCAAAAACTTCATTGAACCACTCGACGAAAATTTCCCTCGTGACCCATGCCTTACTATTAGATTTCCAAAACTCTCACAATTTACTCTTCATAACATTGTTTTTCCTGAACACTCTGGGATTTTCAGAATGGTACACTAGTAATGGATTCACTTTGAAATCCCCACTAGCATTAGCACAGAACATGAGCGTCAGCCTGTCTTTCATAGGCTTATGTCCTGGCATTGCCTTTTCCTCCTGTGTAATGAAGGTCCTCACTGGCATTTTCTTCCAAAAGAGGCCTGTTTCGTCACAAATGAACACTTGTTCAGGTTTCAGTCCTTCAGCCTCTATGTACTCCTTGAATTCATGCACATACTTTTCAGCCGCCTTGTGGTCTGAACTGGCATTTGACGAATCACATCTAACCGAGATAATTACTTTCAGAGACACTGGCAGTTATCTCACGTTATTAAGAGAAGAGTACTGCCCATAACTGATGATACCTATTGCAAGATAGATGTATTGCTAGAAGCCTATGGTGGGGCTGTTATAAAAGTACCTTTGCACAAAGTTTACACTGAAACAAGCTATTATACTGGCTATATTTCAGTGGGTATATCCAGTGGTGTATTTCCTATCAGGTCAGTGGACTTGTTGATAGGGAACGATATCCTTCATGCTGGTATACGTAAAGAACCACTTGTGATTGATAATAACACCGATGATAATTATGCCCTTGAAGCTTGTAAAGAGAAACCTATTTTATTTCCTCTCAGCGCAATTACTAGAGCTATGTCAAAGATTCAACAGGCCTGATCATGGACCGGGCCGCGGGGGCGTTGATCCCCGGAATAACCTCCACGTAACATCCAGGTAACTATCCTTGTCTCCTGTTGAGTTAGTGGATGACAATGGTTTGGGCTTGAATATGTTGTTTAGTGACACTCTGTGCACAGGATCATTAACATTAACTCCCCCGTCATCAACCTAGTCAGGACACAACTGACGTTAAATTTCTAACTAATGATGATTTAATCAAGGATCAGTTTGTTGATCAGTCACTGGAAAGACAGAGATATAGCAGTTACTGAGAGTGAAGCAAAGGATCTCGATAATTGTTACTATTATAGTAACGGTGTACTGATGGAGAAAAATACATGCAAGTTGTCAGCTGATAGTGTTTCCACCACAGTCAAGCATCTCGTAGTGTTACCAGTTACATTTCGTGAACAAGCCATTGATGTTGCTCACAACAGTCCCACAGGAGGACATTTAGGTGTCAAGAAGACACTCGGTAAACTGGCAAAACATTTTACTTGGCCAAAGATGAAGGAAACAGTAGCTGATCATGTGCGACGTTGCCACGTGTGTCAAGTGACAGGCAAGCCAGCACACACACCTCCACCTACACCTCTTACTGTGTTCACTAGTAGCAAAGTTCAATTCATCTGGACTAGTGATTGTTCAGATTTGTTCAAAAGGTTGAAGCGCTTGCTTTCCTCTGCTCCAGTGTTGAGGAGTCCTAATTTCAATCTTCCCTTCTTTTTACATATAGATGCGAGTGATTATGCAGTGGGCGCTGTGCTGCTCCAACAGTCAACATCCACTGATATTCTCCATTCTATATGTTACTATTCATCTAAGCTCAAACGACACCAGAAAAATTATGCCACTATTGAGAAAGAGGCTCTAGCGCTTGTGGTGTCCTTGGAACATTTTGACGTGTATTTGGGCACTTCCCCATTTTAAATTAACGTAATTTTAATGCCCAAATACCTTTTGTTACTTGCTATGTCAAATTCAGTAAAGTAACGTAATCTCTCCAGCCCATGTTAATTATATATACTCATGTTATGTCTAATTATGTTATTTATATATTCACAGTAGTGATGTGTGTGTGAGGAAACAGTTGGAGACAGAAGCTGAGTGTTGAGTGGGTAGTGTTGTGTGGGCGATGTTACTGCGTGGCAGAACAGTCCTGCCGCTGACCCCCTCCCTCACTACACACCTTATGCTGTTTCATACTCAGATGTCCATACTGCATAGCATTCCACAACCACTACTTATGAGTGGAATGCTGTCTCCTGTCTATCGCACAAGACGATTGTTCATATGCAGTCTTCACTATTATGATCGAGCCTCAACATGTGATGCTTGTCTACGCTATCCTGTCTCTACACTGATGTACATAACCACGAGCATGCAGAGATACGATACTGTGTCCTGCCCTAGTACTAGGTGCATAACTTGTAGTGATATAGACACTAAAATTATAGAAGTGCTTGGCACAAGAGTGACTCTAGATTTTTATATTAAATTGTATTAAAGTGATATGAGTAATTAGTAATAATGTGAAAGACATTAACGCAACTCCTAGTGCGACCGTTTGTCGTGTTGGGGGGGGTGTTGCAACCCCTGAATGGGTTACAATGTATATGATGTATATGTATATAATGTACATTACCTTTTCATGTAATTTTATATTGCTTATATTTGCGATAATAGCTAAATCGTGAATATATTGCTTTATATTATTATTTGTCTTAGTTACTTTTGTTAAGTAGGATGTAACATATTTTGTGCTCATAGTTCAAGTCTTGATTGTCTAACTACTGTAATTATCGCTCTTTGCTCGTTACTCTGCCGGCTTCTGTTGGTGGGAAGCAACTGTCCACGGAGCTATCACGTGATAGAGGGGGGGTGTTCTCACCTCGCCTGAAGTATTCAGTCTGGTCTAGACTCTCTTGGTGGTTGGACGTATTCCTGACAAGTGCCTAACTCTTCCTTATTGGCCCTTGTTGGAAGATCGTCTGTAGCTTTATTGTTAGTTCTGGAGACTGTTCACAGAACTTTGTATAGACTTAGTGATTTTCGACGTTGTACTGAGGTTGTGCGTCGCATAGACACTAAGCAACTCAGGTCCTGAGCTGTACCTTCTGACCTAATTTGTACTGGTATCTGTGTATTGTCACAGTCGGGGATTTTCTTATGCTGAACTTAGATTCAGTAGTATGGGAGTTTTGTGACTTTTGTTGAGGATCTGCTGATGGTCCCTACTTAGTATCGTTATATTATCTCCTTGATCCTGATTGTGTCGCAGTTGCTTGTTATATTGCTATTGGGCTTAGCATTTTTTTATTGTTCAAGCAGACTGTTCTAATTGCCAGTTGGTCGAGAAGTTAGTTTATGTGAGGACTTTGTCAGTCACTTGTTTAAGTCTAGTCGAGTCATGAGACATAGTGAACTACTTAGAGCACTTACACACATACACACACTTATTTGTATTATTACTTGTTAATGTACCAGACGGTACTTAAGACATAAATGTGATATGTGCTATCAGCACAATAATACTGTACACGAGAGAAGTGATTATTCTTATTTTGTTGATATTGATTAATTTAATTTGATATACGCCTAGACAACTTAATTAATAAATTTATTAAATTTTAATTTCTCTAGTTAGTAGCCTACCAGTTATAATCCTGAAGCACTAATAATTCTTACTGAATTCCATTGGATAATTGGACAAGGATACTGGCTAATTGTTACGAAAACTCAGTAACAGGCTGGATGCTAGAAGGGTAGTCCTTTCTAGTATTCACTGGAGACCTCTAAGCTTTTTAGAATCGCATTTTTTGTAACACTCACCATGCCTTACCACACTGTGTATGCCAGTACGGTTCTTAAATCTCTCAAACCAACCTTTGCTGGCCTAAAATTCACTCACATCACCACTGTTTGCAGGCAATTTCTTTACCAGATCGTAGTGCAACTGCCTAGCCTTTTCACAAATAATCGAAGTCATAAGAATATCTCCTGCTAATTGTTTCTCATTTATCCACACCAATAATAACTTCTCAACATCTTCAAGTACTGGTCATCTCATTTTTGTCAGCATAGTTACCCCCTTTGCAACAACAGTGTCCTTGATTTCCTTTTTCTTGGCCACTATGGAACATATGGTTGTGTAGGATTTCTTATACATCCTTGCCAGTTCGGCCGCACTTGTGCCACTTTCATATTGTTCAATGATGTTTTTCTTAAATTCAATCATATTTCTCGCCTTCTTTACCACAGGCTTGGCACTAGGAGCTTTCTTTGGAGCCATGGTAGCTTATTTAGTACTTGCAAGCACTAAAGTGAGTTGAATATTATGAAATATTTCGTAGGAGCAATGAGAGGACCTTCGCTCACTGGTAAACAATGCCAGACTGGCTGGGTAGGGAGGCCGCCCCGGCTCACACCTTGTGTACGCGTCCTGGACGAACTACTATTCGCGAGTCAACCTATGATTAGTGAGCCCATGTTTATACGAAAATATCCCTATGATTTCCAAAATCTATGATTCCCGAGAACTACGAAAAGCGAGGGACCACTGTACAGTATTACTAAATTTGAAAGGAGAAACTTTCGTTTTTCCTTCTGGGCCACCCCACCTCAGTGGGATACGGCTGGTACGTTGAAAGAAAAAGAAAGAATATATAAAACATGAAGTAACTTTAAAACATTTGAAATTTGGAAAGTTTCCAGACATAATGAAGAGCCACAATACTCACGGAGCTCATGGAGAATGTAAACAAACAGGGTGGGGTGCCGTGACCATATTAAACAGTTAAGTGGAGGAGCCATGCAGCAAGCTTTGGTCATAATTCGAAATGTCTGTATTAGCAGAACACCATAAAGCGAAATGTCGTAAAGCTGGGCTCTACTGTATACACAAATACAGTTACATGGATTATCATACATAGCAGCATGAGTAGAGAACCTAGGATAACCCAAAAAAGTCAGTGATTTATTTCCAGCATGGGTGGTGAGGAAGACAGTGTGGGTGGTGAAGACAGCATGGGTGAGGAAGGCAGCGTAGGTTTGTGTAAACATGTTTTGTAAACAATGTAATTATAACAATGTTTGTGCAGTTATTGTGTTGCATACAATGAGTGGATATATATACATTATGAATTATATTGGTCTCACAGGCCATAAAAGTTACATGAAAAAATAAAATATTAAAAACGAAAAGAAAAAAGTAGAATAAAAGTAAACATAATACTATTACCGAGTGAGCGGCAGACGCCGATGTTGCCGTAAGTGGTTCACTTTGTCAACTTCATGCCTCTATATATGTAGACAGCCTACCCTGTCTGCTAGATTCATATCCCGCGGCACCATGGTGCTGCCCTCTCTAGGCCTGCCCTGGTCAGTGAGGCATGGAGTCTACCCGCACTCACTTCATGGCCTACCCACACAGGTTCAACAACCTCCCCTCCACAGACTGGCTATCAGTCATTCCCTCACTTTGCCCACTGTGTACTTACTCCTCTCTGATTAAAGTCAAACTAGTCTAAGGCCGTATCTTTGCAACCTATGCTACCCCTTTGACACTAAACCGCTGTTCAGCAGCAAGAACAGCAATAACATATATCAGGAAGTACTGATTGCAAAAAAAAAAAAACATCTTTTAAAACAATCAGAAAAATATTCTTAAAATTTTGACAAGAAAAAATAATTTTTTTTTTCTAATATTTTTCGACACTGAGAGCAGTTTTGTGATCAGAGGTCTCGACAGTGAAAGGGTTAATAAATGTATAGAAGAGGGTAAGGTTCCTGGGGATTGGCGAAGAGCATGCATAGTTCCTTTGTACAAAGGCAAAGGGAACAAAAGAGAGAGTGTAAAAATTATAAGGGAATAAGCCTGTTGAGTATACCTGGTAAAGTGTATGGTAGCATTACTACCATAATCCTTTGCATACAAAGGGCTTTTGGCATGTACACCCAACTTGTACTATAATTAGTTGTACAACAGTGTACCATGTCCAAATAAACTATATGAATACGAATATGAAAGAATTAAGAGCAAGACAGAGAGCAGGATAGCAGATGAACAAGGAGGCTTTAGGAAGGGTAGAAGGTGTGCAGACAAATTGTTTACAGTGAAACATATAGGTGAACAGTATTTAGGTAAGGGTAAAGAGGTTTATGTGGCATTCATGGATTTGGAAAAGGCATATAAGGTGAATAGGGGCAATGTGGCAGATGTTGCAAATGTATGGAATGGGAGGGAGGTTACTGAAAGCAGTGAAGAGTTTCTACGAGGATAGTGAAGTTCAGGTTAGAGTATGTAGAAGAGAGGATATTATTTCCCAGTAAAAGTAGGCCTTAGACAAGGGTGTGTGATGTCACCATGGTTGTTCAATATATTTATAGATGGGGTTGTAAGAGAAGTGAATGCTCAGGTGTTGGCAAAAGGTGTGAGGTTAAAAGATAAAGAATCTAACACAAAGTTGGAGCTGTCACGGTTGCTCTTTGCTCATGACACTGTGTTTTTGGGAGATTCTGAAGAGAAGTTGCAGAGGTTGATGGGATCAGTTTTGTAGCCTATGTAAAAGAATGAAATTAAAAGTAAATATAGGAAAGAGTAATGTGATGAGGGTAACAAAAGAAATTTAGGTAATGAAACACTGGATATCAGATTGGAGAGAGAGAGTATGGAGGAGGTGAATGTATTCAGATATTTGGGAGTCGACATGTCAATAGAAGAGTCTATGAAAGATGAGGTGAATCACAGATTAGACAAGGGGAAAAAAGTGAGTAGTGCCTTGAGGAGTCTGTGGAAACAAAGAACATTATCCATGAAAGCAAAGAGGGGAATGTATGAGAGCATAATTATACCAATGCTCTTATATGGGTGTGAAGCATGGGTGGTGAATGGTGCAACAAGGAGAAGACTGGAGGCAGCGGAGATGTCGTGTCTGAGGGCAATGTGTGGCGTGAATATAATGCACAGAATCTGTAGTTTGGAAATTAGGAAGAGGTGTGGTGTTACTAAAAGTATTGTCCAGAGGGCTGAGGAGGGGTTGTTGAGGTGGTTCGGACATTTAGAGTATGGAACAAAATAGAATCACTTGAGAACATGTAAATCTGTAGTGGAAGGAAGGCAGGGTAGGGGTCGGCCTAGGAATGGTTGGAGGGAGAGGGTAAAGGAGGTTTTGTGTGTAAGGGGTTTGGACTTCCAGCAAGCATGCATGAGCCTGTTAGATAGGAGCGAGTGGAGACAAATGTTTTTTTAAAACTTGACATGCTGTTGGAGTGTGAGGCAAGGTAACATTTAAGGGATTCAGGGAAACCGGCAGACCAGACTTGGGTCCTGGAGATGGGAAGTACAGTGCCTGCACTGTGGAGGGGTGATAATGTTGCAGTTTTATAACTGTAGTGTGAGTGAACCTCTAGTAAGACAGTGATGGAGTGAATGATAACGAAAGTTTTTCTTTTTTCCTTAGTGGGAAATGGCCTATCTGTTAATAATAAAAAAAATGAATAATGACTGGATCACCACTTCAAATTTTCCAATACTTGCTATGGTGAAATATACAGTAGGTATCATAAATATGCACATGCATAAACAGATCACACAGGAAACAAGACCTCTCACCATAATGTACCATTTCAGAAATAAAATACATTTGGGTTCCTCACCTAAACTAGTATATCGTAGGATCACCCTTCCTGTTAATGCACTCCAAATGTCTCTTAGGCACTGATAAGGATAACATATGGAGGATAGAAGAGTCAACACCTTCCCGTACCTGCTTACTAGCATTCGAGACTTTCGGGTTATAGGACATATACATGCCACCAAGCTTACATTTAATGTGGCTCCAAATGTTCTCTATTGAATTTAAGTTCCTTAAGTTTCCAGGCCAGTCAATGAAGTATGGTAAATCACAATCATTTAGTCAACTGCTAATGTCTTTGGCAGTATGGCAAGGGACACTATTTTCCATGTAAAACTTTCCCTGACACTTCTGGAAATGCTCAGGCAAACAATCTGATTTTTTTTTTTAAAGATTACTTATACACATGCATACTTATGATGCCTTCTGTATATGTTATACATATTAAAATGTTATTCAAAATGTATTCATAATGTGCTGTCTGTTATGTATTTTATTTCTAGTATATTTTTTCCTACTGCACAAACTGCCAGAGCTAAAGTTTGCATAAACTATATACAGAAGGGTCCTGCATATTCAGCATCCACTCTTCAGTGTTCCATGTTTTTGCTGGTTTTCAACTGAGCCATTATTCATTATGTTCAGTGCTTTTACCATTTTTCTGCCATTTTGCACAACAGTTGCATAATAGAAGGGCGACTGGTGCCATATTTTAAGGCAAGTATTGTATGCACAGTAGACCCTTATATTACACTGTAGTTACATTCCTGAAAATGCCATGTCAGATAAAAATCCATGTTAGATAAACTGAAGAGCTTATGGGAAATATAGGGTTATGTTCCAGGGACCCCCCCCCCCCTCAAGATCTTACATAAATAAAAATCATAATTTTTTTTTGTTGCTTAAGACTACAAATGCAACAGAAATATTATTATTTACCTTAAATTGTGGTTGCTGGTGTATGTCAGTAATTGTTAAGAGAGTGGAGATGCATGGTGTGGCCCTACTGGGCTGAGGTGAATGGTTGTTGGTATAAGTGGATGGTTGAGGTTCTGGTGCTAAAGTCAATGGCTGTATTGGAGTGTGCATAAATTCTGTAATGGATCTCTGGACTCTTTTACCCTGCAATACATTATACAGCTGATGGTAAGGCACCATCAGTTGCCCTAGATCCCATTTCAAAGCACTGCTTCTAGATCTGTCAAAGTCCTCTTCAGTGAAAAAAGTTTGCTGGTTTAGCAGCAACATGGAACTGCTCATGTAACTGCTGCAATGTTAACTTTTTCTTGAGGTTCTTCTTCATCTTCTGTTATCTGGCTGTGCAATGAGCTGTCAACATTTCCTCTGGATTCCTGTTGGCATTGTCATCATCATCATCATCTTCTAAGAGCTCATTCACATCTTCCTTCATATCTTCAAAACCATCGCCTGGTAATAATCTCCTTGCCAGCTGAACAATTTCCTGAACCTGACTCAAGCAAGGGAAAACCAGTGAAAGAATTAACTACAGAAGGCCATAACTTTCCCTAACCTGCATTTAATGTTGACTGGGGCACTTCATTTCATGCACTTCTATCATAGCTGATGATTTCTGCAATGTTAAATTTATTCCAGAAGCTTGGTATTGCCAGGTTGGAATCAGAGTCCAAATTTTTTCCCCTCCCACAAACCAAACAGTTTTAAGTTAATTTTATGAAGTGTTGTATAAAACAACTATGCTGCAATTTTTCAATAGTGTAATAACCAAAACGTGCCAAATAAATCCATGTAATGTATAAGGGTCTACTGTACTGTGTATTAATTTTATTTTTTATTTGTTTTTTAATGCCTAGCTGTATTGAGCACTTAATGTATGATATTGTAAACATATTATCAGGTGATTTACATGCATCTGATAATGTAAAAACACACTACACACTTCCGCCTGCCAGCAATTTTCACTTACCACATGAGGTCAGGAACCCAAGAGCCATACAAATGGGGCCCTCCTGTACATGCTGTAATCCTCCTAAATAACATTTCCCTTATTTTTCATTTATTCACAGAAGAAATAATTTTGAATTTGTATTTTTGATTTGCTGAAAAAGGAAACAGCTTGTTTTATCATACCTACTGTGTGAATGAAACATATTCTATATTGCGGTGATTCTGTTGTATATATTGTATGGTTCCATTTCTTTGTATTTATAAAAGATGAAATTAGAATTTTCACAAAAGATACACATTCTTCAGAATTACACGACCACTCATGGCAGCAAACAAACCCCTAGCCACGTAAGTTTAATCAGAGAGGTGAAAGACAATCAAGGAAGCCAGCATACATAGATGATCAACTGCACTTGGAATTAGACTTAGCAGGTGCTGGGGGGTCTGAATGTTACATATACAGGGAATGTGCATCAACAAACACATCTAGATGTAATGAGAAATTAGACATATGCAACATCTGGGTGTATTTATTTGAAGACCTTTCACCAACCAGCAGCTTTTTCAATTCAATACAATGATGATACACAAACATAATAGAAGAGGAGGTAATCAGTCCCTCAGTCTTGCAGAAGTATACACAGAAGACAGTGGAAGCTGACGTAATCAGTCCTCAGTCTTTGCAGAAGTATACACAGAAGACAGTGGAAGATGAGGTCATCAGTCCCTCAGCCTAGAAGCTTGTGTTCAATACCTTAGTCTTGATGAATCCAGAAGTTGCACGTGTTTAATTCCTTATCTTGTTCGCAGTGTATACCATTATTATAATGATACATCTAGACTCCATATCAAACATCAATTGGCTTGCCAGAAGAAAACCACTGAAGAATGTCAAGTCAAGGGTCCAAGTGGGTCAAATACCAGCCGATTCAATTTCATCTGTGGGGAAAAATGCTCACTGATACCTGATACGCGACATCCAAATTGATGGAAACGTGCTGTTCGGTGTTGAACTGTTGACAGAGAGCTACATGAGCTACAGGATGATATTCTATATACTTGCAAAATAAACACTGGTGAATGGACCTAACAAGTACAGTTGCAAGTGGAAGTTGCTATAAGCAATCTTCATGCAGCCAATGCAATGGATAACACACATTACATGTTAGCAATCAGAGAAACGAGAAATATCCATTCCAGCAGTTTCAAAGCTAACACGTCACGAGATGAGGCACTGGTAAATCTAAACAAAGAAATTGACAGACAGGTTTCATCTGTGGAACTCTGTTGAACTTCATGAAGTAACCAACAGGAAGGTAAATCAACTCTTAGCAAGGAAAATACAACAAAAATTATCACCTAACTCATTGTATTAGTAAATGGGGTAGCTAGCTTTGTTGCACTCAATGGTAATATATCATCACTGTTGAAACTGGTATTTTTTTTTTTTTTAACAAACCGGCCGTATCCCACCAAGGCAGGGTGGCCCAAAAAGGAAAATGAAAGTTTCTCTTTTTCTTTCTCTTTCTTTCAACACACTAGCTGTATCCCACCGAGGCGGGGTGGCCCAAAAGGAAAAACGAAAGTTTCTCCTTTTACATTTAGTAATATATACAGGAGAAGGGGTTACTAGACCCTTGCTCCCGGCATTTTAGTCGCCTCTTACAACACGCATGGCTTACGGAGGAAGAATTCTGTTCCACTTCCCCATGGAGATAAGAGGAAATAAACATGAACAAGAACTAGAAAGAAAATAGAAGAAAACTCAGAGGGGTGTGTATATATATGCTTGTACATGTATGTGTAGTGTGACCTAAGTGTAAGCAGAAGTAGCAAGACGTACCTGAAATCTTGCATGTTTATGAGACAGAAAAAAGACACCAGCAATCCTACCATCATGTAAAACAAGTACAGGCTTCCATTTTACACTCACTTGGCAGGACGGTAGTACCTCCCTGGGCGGTTGCTGTCTACCAACCTACTATTGAAACTTGTATATGATGATGGTAATGATACTGAAAATTCAATTACAAAGATAACAAAGTATATAGCAAGTCACAGCATAAAACTAGGGTATCATTTGAAGGTGCAGCCTCTGATGTCAGCTCAACTTTGTTTCAACTACTCATTATATCACTAAACTTCAAATCATTTCTCTTGGCACGTACAACTGATAACAGCCAGCTAGAGAAAAACAACACTGCATATAGCTCTTGCTGTGATGGCAAGAAACAAATCTACTACTGAGGAACTTTACTGCTTTAGAGCTGCCTTATTATATGATGAAACCGAGATTCAAAGCATTGGCAGTAAAAGCAGCAGCCCAAGGTCAGAGATTAATGGGACTCTCACACAGTGTAAATGAAATAGTACAAGCCATTACAGACAATTTTGAAGCAAGTGTCTTCCCACTTTGGTCTTCACTCTACACATGCACTGACCACACTCCTCACTAAAGTGAAATAATGCAGGTACTGACCAAGAAGAAGCCATAACACATCTCAAGAAAGAGGAACATAAAGATAAAAGAGCTCCAGTTATTCTTGTTTAACATTTTCAAGGACCATTAAAACCTCAAATGGATGATGACATTTCAAGAAAAGTCCTTTTCTTCTTAAAAGTTCTTCTCAATATCCAGATTTGAAGTAATGTACTTTTCACTTCTGAAAACAATTATATCACAGCAATGTGCCAAAATATAATGAATACAGTACCATGAAGGCTCATAAGCATGGTTATGCAATTTGTCCAAGAACATGGGAAATTCTCTTACCTGATGTTTTGTGGCTACCATGAGGCACAGGATTCAATACTCTTCACACAGGATCTATTACACATCATGAATCTGAGGATATCACTGATTGCTTTGAATGAACTAAAATGCTGCTCCACTTATTACCTGGGCTTTATATACAGTTCAATTATACTATGATGGATGACTCACTATATATGAACTATGTACTTGTATTCAGATTATAAGTTGAGTTATATAACACTTAGCTATACAGTAGGGCCCCACTTATATGGCTGGTTAGGTTCCAGGCTACCGCCGTAAAGCGGAAACCGCCGTAAAGTGGAACACCCTTTTTTTCCACTTACAAATGCATACAAACACTAGATAACAAGTTTACACTAACATATATTAAGTTAGCAATAGAACCAGGCATCAAAAAACAATAAAAAAGTACAATACACACATAGTGCACTCATTACTTACCTTAAAATATTTATAGTCTTAATCTAGGGTGAGACAAGTAGTATTTATTGTAAGAAATCAAGTGTGGTATGTATGGTAGTCAGCCAGGCTACCATACCAGGCCACCCCACCCACACATACAATTCTATGATATTTAAGCATCCCAGAGCGATAAAATGTATATACAGTTCACTCATTACTTACTTTAAAATATAGGGTGAGATGAGTAGTATTTATTGTAAAAAATCAAGTGTGGTATGTATGGTAGTCAGCCGGGCTACCATACCAGGCCAACCCACCTACACATAGTATTCTATTACATTTAAGCATCCCAGAGCGATAAAATGTATATACAGTTCACTCATTACTTACCTTAAAATATATGTAGTCTTAATGTAGGGTCAGGAATAAGTAAATGAGATAAAACGAATAAATGAGAGAGAGAAAGAATGAGTGCATGAGAGAGTACAGGCGCAGAGTTATGTAAACAAACCAGGCGAAGGTAAGTTTTGTAAACAAAGTGTACACGTCTGGTTTGTGTACAAGTTACATTGTGTACAGGTTGTTTCTACATTGATACGGTAGAATAAATAAAGAAGAACACTCCCATTCTCATGTAACATCATTTTGAGAAGAAATGATGCTCTGAGTGAAGGCAATGGAAATAAGTCACTCTGACTTTTTTGGGTTATCCTAGGTTCTCTACACATATGTTGTTATGTATGATAATCTATGTAACTGTATTTGTGTATACCTGAATAAACTTACTTACATACATACGAAAGGAATAATTTTCTACAGTTACCCCCAGTAACACATTTCCTCTTATGTTAGATTAGAGAAAATGTTATTCTTGGCATCACTTGTACAAGTTATCTGGCTACCACATCTCATATTTATGCTTATTTATTCTATTGTGGGGTGTATTTATCATATTTTTATGTTATATATCATGTTTATTATATAATTTTGAAAAAATATCATAGTTGGATTAATGAAAATGTGTATTTAACGTAATATCGACATTTAAATGAGACTCGATGATTATTATTATCATTACTAATATGACGTCTGGAGACATAAGACACTCTTACTGATTTTAATGTGTACCTGCATGCCAGCACAGTATGTAAGTTTATTTAAGTACAGGTATACATAAGTATAATTATCAGAGTATATATAAAATATGAAATAACTTTTAAAAACATTTGAAATTTTGGAGTTTCCAGACAAAATGGAGAGACTTAGTGCTTACTGAGCTCACGAAGAATGTAAACAAACAGGGTGGGGTGCGGTGACCGTATTAGAAAGTCAGGTGGGGGGAGCCGTATAGCGAGTTTTGGTCATAATTTGAAATGACCATATTAGCGGAACGCCGTAAAGTGAAACGCCATAAAGCGGGGCCCTGCTGTACTTCATTTTTTCAACAAACTGGCCATTTTGCCAATCAGTGGCTTCCTCAGTCCAATACAAAGAAGAATGGTTGAAAATCAGATGGAGTTTGAGATAATTAGTCCCTCAGCTTGGAGTCAATGTGATCAGTCCACACTGAGGGACTGATCACATCAACTCCAGGCTGAGGGACTAGTTATCTCAAACTCCAGATCTTGAACCATTCTTCTCTGTATTGGACTGAGGAAGCCGCTGGTTGGCAAAACATTTCCATAATAAAGATACCCAAGTACTGCACAAGTGGCTAATTCATCAACCTGCTAATTCTATGAACCATTTAGATACACTTGTCTCTTTTATTTCATATTATCCACTATTTATTTGGTATATTACATCAAGTGTTGAAAAACTGCTCTCAATAACAGCCACACGTTCCCATAAATGCTACAAGAAATAATCTGCCAATTTAGGTACAGATGAAAGCAGGATAACACGGTACTTACGTTCGTAAAAACAGCATGCAATTAAAATAAAAATTTTGTAAAAAAATGAAGAATACATGGGAAAAATAGGTTTACATTCCTAAACCCATTAAAAAAGCTACCCAAATTTTTTAGGCCTTGAAAGAGTAAAAAAAAACAAAATATAATGTAATTGCAGGAGGGTGGATGTAGAGATGTGTGCCAATATAAAGATCCTGCATTTACACCTCTAGTAGCAGACACAAGTGCCTTACTGTTCAGTTATCCCACTCCTTGAAACTGTATAGGAGTTATAAATGAGGGGTTAGAGTAGTTAGTATGGAGGCTGGGGTTAGGGAGGGGTTACAGCAGTTGGGGTGAAGGGGTTAAGTGTGGGGTGGGGACTGGGGCACTACTAGCATGGGACGAGACCGAGCAGTGGAGAGGTGAGGGGCAGGAGCTGGAGGCTGGTGCTGGGAGGTGGAGGATGCTAGACAGTGGAGAGGTGTTGTGGGGAAGGAAGGAAGGCTGGAAGCAACAAGACAGTGAGATGGTGTAGGTAACAGTGTTGGTGGGTCAGCATGGTTGGTGGTGCGGATGATGGGTGTCTAGATGGGTAAGTGTTCAGTTGGTGTGGGTGGTAATGAGGGTGGTGGGTGCAGTAGAGTGTTGGCCATGAAAGTGTCGGTAATGTGTTGGAGTGGGGGCTGTGAGGGCTTTAAACTGTGGGGGGAGTGGTGTGGGTGGAGGCTATATGGGTCTGAAGCTACGGGGAAGTGGTGTGGGTGTGGATGAATCAGACGCTTGTGCAACACTTCGGTATCTTTACTGTTGATGAATTAGACATGTAGTTGTGTAGGTAACCTAGTGTGGTGGAGGGTGTTGATGGGTGACTGGGTAGGCGAGTGTGCAGTTGGTATTTATCATGAATGTTAAATCAGAGAATGAGTGGGGATTTGAACCCATGACAAATGAGTCCTAAAACTCACAGGTCAGTGTTAACCATTGGGCCACCTGGCTCTAATAAGATTCATCCAATTAGGTACATTTCTGTACACCAAAAGAAGGTTAGCATGGGTGCCACACTGACCACATCAATGTGGGCATGGTGTGGGATTCGTCTGTAAAAACCTGCAATTGAGGTTACAGTGGTGACCCATACTAACCTCCCATGGAGTATAGCAATATACCTAGCTGGATGAATCTTATTAGAGCCAACTGTCTGAGTGACTAACGCACTGGCCTCTGAGTTTCACGATTTACTTGCCAAACCCATTTTGTGTATCAAGAATATTACACTCTGAAAGTTGCAATCTTTATTATTATTTTTTTTATTATTATCACACTGGCCGATTCCCACCAAGGCAGGGTGGCCCGAAAAAGAAAAACTTTCACCATCATTCACTCCATCACTGTCTTGCCAGAAGGGTGCTTTACACTACAGTTTTTAAACTGCAACATTAACACCCCTCCTTCAGAGTGCAGGCACTGTACTTCCCATCTCCAGGACTCAAGTCTGGCCTGCCGGTTTCCCTGAACCCCTTCATAAATGTTACTTTGCTCACACTCCAACAGCACGTCAAGTATTAAAAACCAATTGTCTCCATTCACTCCTATCAAACATGCTCACGCATGCCTGCTGGAAGTCCAAGCCCCTCGCACACAAAACCTCCTTTACCCCCTCTCTCCAACCTTTCCTAGGCCGACCCCTACCCCGCCTTCCTTCCACTACAGACTGATACACTCTTGAAGTCATTCTGTTTCGCTCCATTCTCTCTACATGTCCGAACCACCTCAACAACCCTTCCTCAGCCCTCTGGACAACAGTTTTGGTAATCCCGCACCTCCTCCTAACTTCCAAACTACGAATTCTCTGCATTATATTCACACCACACATTGCCCTCAGACATGACATCTCCACTACCTCCAGCCTTCTCCTCGCTGCAACATTCATCACCCACGCTTCACACCCATATAAGAGCGTTGGTAAAACTATACTCTCATACATTCCCCTCTTTGCCTCCAAGGACAAAGTTCTTTGTCTCCACAGACTCCTAAGTGCACCACTCACCCTTTTCCCCTCATCAATTCTATGATTCACCTCATCTTTCATAGACCCATCCGCTGACACGTCCACTCCCAAATATCTGAATACATTCACCTCCTCCATACTCTCTCCCTCCAATCTGATATTCAATCTTTCATCACCTAATCTTTTTGTTATCCTCATAACCTTACTCTTTCCTGTATTCACCTTTAATTTTCTTCTTTTGCACACCCTACCAAATTCACCCACCAGTTGCAATCTTGTTGAAAGAATATAATTAATATTTTGTTAAAAAAAATTCTACGAAGAAAAAAAAAGTTGTATGGTAGCCATTTCGAAGTTTAATGTTTATAAAAACCAATAAATTCCAACAGGCTTTGTTTCTAGGTTAAAATAAGCATTTATATTACTTTTCACAAAGAGCAAATTTAATACAGTATTTAAATACGTGTATTAGTAGGTACATAGTAGGTTAGAAGACAGCAACCGCCCAGAGAGGGACAGTGGACCCCCGCATAACGATCACCTCCGAATGCGACCAATTATTTAAGTGTATTTATGTAAGTGCGTTTGTACGTGTATGTTTGGGGGTCTGAAATGGACTAATCTACTTCACAATATTCCTTATGGGAACAAATTTGGTCAGTACTGGCACCAGAACATACTTCTGGAGTGAAAAAATATCATTAACCGGGGGTCCACTGTACTACCATCCTGCTAAGCGAGTGTAAAACGGAAGCCTGTAACTGTTTTACATGATGGTAGGATTGCTGGTGTCTTTTTTTCTGGCTCATAAACATGCAAAATTTCAGGTATGTCTTGCAACTTCTACTTGCATTGAGATTATACTACACTTGCATTTTTTTTTCAACAAGTCGGCCGTCTCCCACCGAGGCAGGGTGACCCAAAAAAGAAAGAAAATCCCCAAAAAGAAAATACTTTCATCATCATTCAACACTTTCACCTCACTCACACATAATCACCGTTTTTGCAGAGGTGCTCAGAATACAACAGTTTAGAAGCATATACGTATAAAGATACACAACATATCCCTCCAAACTGCTAATATCTCGAACCCCTCCTTTAGAGTGCAGGCACTGTACTTCCAATTTCCAGGACTCAAGTCCAGCTATATAAAAATAACCGGTTTCCTGGAATCCCTTCACTAAATATTACCCTGCTCACACTCCAACAGATGGTCAGGTCCCAAATACCATTCGTCTGCATTCAATCCTATCGAACACGCTCATGCACGCCTGCCGGAAGTCCAAGCCTCTCGCCTACAAAACCTCCCTTACCCTTTTCTTCCAACCTTTTCGAGGACGACCCCTACCCCGCCTTCCTTCTCCTACAGATTTAAATGCTCTCCATGTCATTCTACTTTGATCCATTCTCTCTAAATGACCAAACCACCTCAACACCCCCTCTTCAGCCCTCTGACTAATGCTTTTATTAACTCCACACCTTCTCCTAATTTCCACACTCTGAATTTTCTGCATAATATTTACACCACACATTGCCCTTAGACAGGACATCTCCACTGCCTCCAACCACCTCCTCGCTGCTGCATTCACAACCCAAGCTTCACACCCATATAAGAACATAAGAAAGGAGGAACACTGCAGGAGGCCTGTTGGCCCATACTAGGCAGGTCCTTTACAATTCATCCCACTAACAAAACATTTGCCCAACCCAATTTTTAATGCTACCCAAGAAATAAGCTCTGATGTGAAAGTCCCACTCAAATCCAACCCCTCCCACTCATGTACTTATCCAACCTAAATTTGAAACTACCCAAAGTCCTAGCCTCAATAACCCAACTAGGTAGACTGTTCCACTCATCAACTACCCTATTTCCAAACCAATACTTTCCTATGTCCTTTCTAAATCTAAACTTATCTAATTTAAATCCATTACTGCGGGTTCTCTCTTGGAGAGATATCCTCAAGACCTTATTAATATCCCCTTTATTAATACCTATCTTCCACTTATACACTTCGATCAGGTCTCCCCTCATTCTTCGTCTAACAAGTGAATGTAACTTAAGTCTTCAATCTTTCTTCATAAGGAAGATTTCTAATGCTATGTATTAATTTAGTCATCCTACGCTGAATGTTTTCTAACGAATTTATGTCCATTCTGTAATAGGGAGACCAGAATTGAGCTGCATAATCTAGGTGAGGCCTTACTAATGATGTATAAAGCTGCAGTATGACCTCTGGACTTCTGTTGCTTACACTTCTTGATATAAATCCCAGTAATCTATTTGCCTTATTACGTACGCTTAGGCATTGCTGTCTTGGTTTAAGGTTGCTGCTCACCATAACCCCCAAGTCCTTTTCGCAATCTGTATGGCTAAGTTCTACATCATTTAACTTATAAGTACTAGGGTTATGGGCACTCCCGAGCTTCAGAACCTTGCATTCATCTACATTGAACTGCATCTGCCACTTTTCTGACCAAGAATAGAGTTTGTTTAAATCCTCCTGAAGTTCCATAACATCTACGTTTGAATCAATTATCCTACCTATCTTTGTGTCATTGGCGAATTTGCTCATATCACTAGTAATTCCCTCATCAAGATCATTGATATATATTATAAACAACAACGGGCCCAAGACTGATCCCTGTGGAACGCCACTTGTTACAGATCCCCACTCAGATTTAACCCCATTTATGGACACTCTCTGCTTCCTGTCTGTGAGCCATGACTCGATCCACGAGAGCACTTTTCCCCCAATGCCACGAGCTGCCACTTTCTTTAACAGTCTATGGTGCGGAACTCTATCAAAAGCCTTACTAAAATCTAAGTAAATAATATCAAATTCTTTATCATGGTCAACAACCTCAAAAGCTTTACTGAAGAAAGTTAATAAATTAGTTAGACAAGACCAGCCTCTTGTGAATCCATGCTGAGTATCATTAATCAAGCTATGCTTATCGAGATGGCTTCTTATAATCTCAGCAATAATTGACTAGTAATTTGCCTATAATTGAGGTCAGGCTTATTGGGCGGTAATTTGACGGTAACGACTTGTCCCCTGTTTTAAAAATAGGAATTACATTAGCCATCTTCCACATATCAGACACTACACCTGTTTGAAGAGTGTTGGTACTACTATACTTTCATATATTTCCTTCTTTGCCTCCAGAGATAACGTTTTTTGACTCCACATATACCTCAATGCACCACTCACCTTTTTCCCTCATCAATTCTATGATTAACCTCATCCTTCATAAATTCATCCGCCGACACGTCAACTCCCAAGTATCTGAAAACATTCACTTCTTCCATACTCCTCCTCCCCAATTTGATATCCAATTTTTCTTTATCTAAATCATTTGATACCCTCATCACCTTACTCTTTTCTATGTTCACTTTCAACTTTCTACCTTTACACACACTCCCAAACTCATCCACTAACCTTTGCAATTTTTCTTTACAATTTCCCATAAGCACAGTATCATCAGCAAAAAGTAACTGTCAATTCCCATTTTGTATTTGATTCCCCATAATTTAATCCCACCCCTCTCCCAAACACCCTAGCATTTACTTCTTTTACAACCCCATCTATAAATATATTAAACAACCATGGTGACATTACACATCCCTGTCTAAGACCTACTTTTACTGGGAAGTAGTCTCCCTCTCTTCTACACACCCTAACCTGAGCCTCACTATCCTCATAAAAACTCTTTACAGCATTTAGTAACTTACCACCTATTCCATATACTTGCAACATCTGCCACATTGCTCCCCTATCCACTCTATCATATGCCTTTTCTAAATCCATAAATGCAATAAAAACTTCCCTACCTTTATCTTAATACTGTTCACATATATGCTTCAATGTAAACACTTGATCTACACATCCCCTACCCACTCTGAAGCCTCCTTGCTCATCCGCAATCCTACGTTCAGTCTTACCTCTAATTCTTTCAATAATAACCCTACCGTACACTTTTCCTGGTATACACAGTAAACTTATTCCTCTATAATTTTTACAAACTCTTTTGTCCCCCTTCCCTTTATATAAAGGGATTATACATGCTCTCCACCAATCCCTAGGTACCTTACCCTCTTTCATATATTTATTAAACAAAAGTACCAACCACTCCAACACTATATCCCCCCCTGCTTTTAACATTTCTGTCATGATCCCATCAGTTCCAGCTACTTTACCCCCTTTCATTCTACGTAATGCCTCACGTACCTCCACCACACTTACATTCTGCTCTTCTTCACTCCTAAAAAATGGTATACCTCCCTGGCCAGTGCATGAAATTACCGCCTCCCTTTCTTCCTTAACATTTAAAAGTTCCTCAAAATATTCTCGCCATCTACCTAATACCTCCCTCTCCCCATCTACTAACTCCCCTACTCTGTTTTTAACTGACAAATCCATACATTCCCTAGGCTTTCTTGACTTGTTTAACTCACTCCAAAATTTTTTCTTATTTTCATTAAAATTTCTTGATAGAGTGGGAGAGGCACTGTCATCTGCTCTCCTTTTGCACTCTCTCACCACTCTCTTCACCTTTCTTTTACTCTCCATATACTCTGTTCTTCTTATAACACTTCTGCTTTGTAAAAACCTCTCATAAGCTAACTTTTTCTCTTTTATCACATCCTTTACTTCACCATTCCACCAATCGCTCCTCTTTCCTCCTGCCCCCACCCTCCTATAACCACAAACTTCTGCCCCACATTCTAATACTGCATTTTTAAAACTCATCCAACCCTCTTCAACCCCCCACTACTCATCTTTGCACTAGCCCACCTTTCTGCCAATAGTCGCTTATATCTCACCCGAACTTCCTCCTCCCTTAGTTTATACACTTTCACTTCCCTATATATATAGACACCCCTCTGGATTTTCTTCTATTTTCTGACTAGTTCTTGTCCTTGTTTATTTCCTCTTATCTCCAAGAGTAAGTGGAATAGAATTCTTCTTCCATATGCTGTGTGTGTCATAAGAGACAACTAACATGCCAGGAGCAAGGGGTTAGTAATCCCATTTCCTGTATACAGTATATTACTCAAGTTAAAAGGTGAAACTTTCATTTTTCTTTTTGGGCCACCCTGCTTCGATGGGATACAGCCGGTTTGCTCAAAGAAGAAGATTTAAATATTTAATAATTTGATTATTATTTTTTTATTAACACATCGGCCGATTCCAATCAAGGCAGGGTGGCCTGAAAAAGAAAAACTTTCATCATTCGCTCCATCACTGTCTTGCCAGAGGGGTGCTTTACAACATTAACACCCCTCCTTCAGAGTGTAGACACTGTACTTCCCATCTCCAGGACTTAAGTCCAGCCTGCCGGTTTCCCTGAATCCCTTCATAAATGTTGCTTTGCTCACACTCCAACAGCACGTCAAGTATTAAAAACCATTTGTCTCCATTCACTCCTATCAAATACGCATGCTTGCTGGAAGTCCAAGTCCTTCGCACACAAAACATCCTTTACCCCCTCCCTCCAACCCTTTCTAGGCCGACCCCTACCCCGCCTTCCCTCCGCTACAGATTTATACACTCTCGAAGTCATTCTGTTTTGTTCCATTCTCTCTACATGTCCAAACCACCTCAACCCCTCCTCAGGACAACAGTTTTGGTAATCCCACACCTTCTCCTAATTTCCAAACTACGAATTCTCTGCATTATATTCACATCACACATTGCCCTCAGACATGACATCTCCACTGCCTCCAGCCTTCTCCTCGTTGCAACATTCATCACCCATGCTTCACACCCATACAAGTGTTGGTACAATCATACTCTCATACATTCCCCTCTTTGCGTCCCCGGACAAAGTTCTTTGTCTCCACAGACTCCTAAGTGCACCACTCACCCTTTTCCCCTCATCAATTCTACGATTCACCTCATCCTTCATAGGCCCATCTGGTGAGACGTCCACTTCTAAATATCTGAATACATTCACCTCCTCCATACTCTCTCCCTCCAATCTGATATCCAATCTTTCGTCACCTAATCTTTTTATCCTCATAACCTTAATCTTTCCTATATTCACTTTTAATTTTCTTCTCTTACATACCCTACCAAATTCATCCACCAACCTCTGCAACTTCTCTTCAGAATCTCCCATAGGTAGCAAGTTGGTAGACAGCAACCACCCAGGGAGGCACTACCGTCATGCCAGGTGACTGTAAAACAGAAACCCTGTAACTGTTTTACATGATGGTAGGATTGTTGGTGTCTTTTCTGTCTCATAAACACGTTGGATAAGAGGTATATCTTGCAACTTCTACTTACACTTAGGTCACACTACACAGGCATGCACATGCATATATATACATACACACATCTAGGGTTTTTCCTCTTTTTCTTAATAGCTCTTGTTCTTTTTTTTTTCTCTCTCTATTGTCCATGGGGAAGTGGAAAAGAATCTATCCTCTGTAAGCCACGTGTGTCGTATGAGGCAAAAACTTTATATTTAATAATATTCTGTAAAAAAAAAAAAAAAAAAAAAAAAAAGGTTTTATGCCAGCCATTCTGAATTATGCAAATATAAAATTTCTCTCAGGTGTCATCATCTGGTCTTGTGATATGGAGGGTCTACTCTACTAGCATCAATAATAAAACACTATGTACTCTGTTTCCCACCCTGACTAGCAACTGTCAGACTAAAACAACATGATGGCTTGATAATTATCCAGTAGAAGTATGTGGCTTTTTCAGCAATGTCTTCCTATATTATTATGATGTTGTAATTGCTGAGAAAACATACAAAGTAAATCATTTTTCAGATTCATAGTCATTCCAGCTTTCTTGTTTGAGTGCCATATTATAGGCAGGCTTG
This sequence comes from Cherax quadricarinatus, assembly GCF_038502225.1. Classification (NCBI taxonomy): domain Eukaryota; kingdom Metazoa; phylum Arthropoda; class Malacostraca; order Decapoda; family Parastacidae; genus Cherax; species Cherax quadricarinatus. The sequence continues at coordinate 26,918,360 of NC_091332.1, forward strand.
CTTGGCACAAGTCTTAACCCTTTCAGGGTTTTGGCCGTACTAGTACGGCTTACGCCCCAGGGTTTTTGACATACTAGTATGCCTTAATTCTAGCGCCCTCAAATCTAATGAGAGAAAGCTGGTAGGCCTACATATGAAAGAATGGGTCTATGTGGTCAGTGTGCTCAGTATAAAAAAAATCCTGCAGCACACAGTGTGTAATGAGAAAAAACAACTTTGACCGTGTTTTTGGATTAAAACAGCAACTTTGCACTGCATTTTTGTATGGTATTTATGGTTGTATTCTAGTTTTCCTGGTCTCATTTTATAGAATGAAAGACATATTACAGAAATTGAGATGATTTTGACTGGTTTTACAATGAAAAGTACCTTGAAATTGAGCTCAAAATGGCAGAAATGTTCGATTTTTACCAAAGTTCAAAAGAAAACAAATCATGCCAAGCGTCCAATACACGTCAACTGGCGAGTCTAATATTCTTTCACAAGCGAGCTGACATTATTTATATCATTTATACACTAATGCAGTATTCTGCATAACAGTAAATCTTCTATTTTTTGTAAGAATAAAAATTCAAAGTGGAAAGCCAAAGAAATATAAGAGGGGCCTGGGGATGTGACTAACGAACAGAGAACTTCTTATTTTAGTGCCAGGAATGTCTTTCTTGTTTATTCTGGGCTCTATTCGGAAACTGGCATCTTTTGAAGTTTGTGTGAAATTGGCAAAATTGCTAAATTCTGACCACTTTATTGGATAGTTGAAATCGGTAAGTGGGTGGTTTCTTGTACTCATTCGATAGAAAAAATGGAGTTCTAGCGAAATAGTTATGATTTTTGTCGACTAGTACACTGGAATTGGCCAAAAATAGAGCTCAAAGTGGGCAAAATCGCCGATGCGTAAACATCGTCGAGACCGCTAACTTCGCGAGAGCAAAATTCCTAAGTTTTCCATCAAATTTCATACTTTTGGTGTCATTATGATCGGGAAAAGATTCTCTATCTTTTCATAAGAAAAAGTTTTTTTTTTTTTTTTTGAAATTTGGGCGACCCTGAGAACAAGTCTCGGAGAGGGCCTGGCAACCCTGAAAGGGTTAACAAAGATTTTTAACAAATTACGTATACTCAAATACTTTTTACAACAAGGCGAGTTATATATGCCTAACTTTGATTAGAGTAACTTAAGATTTTTTTTTTTTTTTTTCAACAAGTCGGGCATCTCCCACCGAGGCAGGGTGACCCAAAAAAGAAAGAAAATCCCCAAAAAGAAAATACTTTCATCATCATTCAACACTTTCACCACACTCACACATTATCACTGCTTTTGCAGAGGTGCTCAGAATGCAACAGTTTAGAAGCATATACGAATAAAGATACACAACATATCCCTCCAAACTGCCAATATCCCAAACCCCTCCTTTAAAGTGCAGGCATTGTACTTCCCATTTCCAGGACTCAAGTCCGACTATATGAAAATAACCGGTTTCCCTGAATCCCTTCACTAAATATTACCCTGCTCACACTCCAACAGATCGTAAGGTCCCAAGTACCATTTGTCTCCATTCACTCCTATCTAACACGCTCACGCACGCTTGCTGGAAGTCCAAGCCCCTCGCCCACAAAACCTCCTTTACCCCCTCTTTCCAACCCTTTCAAGGACGACCCCCTACCCCGCCTTCCTTCCCCTATAGATTTATATGCTTTCCATGTCATTCTACTTTGATCCATTCTCTCTAAATGACCAAACCACCTTAACAACCCCTCTTCTGCCCTCTGACTAATACTTTTATTAACTCCACACCTTTTCCTAATTTCCACACTCTGAATTTTCTGCATAATATTTACACCACACATTGCCCTTAGACAGGACATCTCCACTGCCTGCAACCGTCTCCTCGCTGCTGCATTTACCACCCAAGCTTCACATCCATATAAGAGTGTTGGTACTACTATACTTTCATACATTCCCTTCTTTGCCTCCATAGATAACGTTTTTTGATTCCACATATACCTCAACGCACCACTCACCTTTTTTCCCTCATCAATTCTATGATTAACCTCATCCTTCATAAATCCATCCGCCGACACGTCAACTCCAAAGTATCTGAAAAACATTCACTTCTTCCATACTCCTCCTCCCCAATTTGATATCCAATTTTTCTTTATCTAAATCATTTGATACCCTCATCACCTTACTCTTTTCTATGTTCACTTTCAACTTTCTACCTTTACACACATTCCAAAACTCATCCACTAACCTTTGCAATTTTTCTTTAGAATCTCCCATAAGCACAGTATCATCAGCAAAAATTAACTGTGTCCATTCCCATTTTGAATTTGATTCCCCATAATTTAATCCCACCCCTCTCCCGAACACCCAGCATTTACTTCTTTTACGGCCCCATCTATAAATATATTAAACAACCATGGTGACATTACACATCCCTGTAACCATATGGCTATTCAGTGTTTTAATATAAATGGATGCTAATCTTTTTTTTTTTTTTTTTAACAAGTCAGCCGTCTCCCACCGAGTCAGGGTGACCCAAAAAGAAAAAATCCCCAAAAAGAAAATACTTTCATCATCATTTAACTCTTTCACCTCACACACACACATAATCTCTGTTTTTGCAGAGGTGGTCAGAACACAACAGCTTAGAAGCATATACGTATAATATAATTACTAATTTGTCATTATCATTACCAATATTTAGCCATCTTAGCAATTTGCCCACTTGCTACTATTGGTACCAATTTCCTGTGGTACATAATTTAATGTCATATTACAGATAACTGCAATATAATCAAAATGTAATCAGCACATTCTAATTCAATAAGCCAGTCCAAACCATATCCATAATTTGATTTCAGCTATAGGCTTTAAGTCATGATAAATTTTAGCTAAAAACTGGCTTGCTAGGTTCTTATCCAGACATTCAGGCTGCTGCTGCTGCCACCACCACCACAGTAATATGACCTAGCATCAGAGGGGCCAAAAGGGCCAAAATCTATCATTACAGTAGTGACCCAGCATATGGGGGTGCTAAAATCCCACCATCACAGTAAGATAAAACAGCATCAAGATGCTCAAACCATGCCACTACAGTACAGAGACAACATCAGAGGACTACAACCCTGCCAACACAGCAAGGTGACCCAGAATAGGGGACCCAAATCCAGCCACCACAGCAAGGTCACTCAGCACAGGAAGCTCAAACACTATCTCTGAGGTGATCTGACTTAACATCAGGAAAGCTATTCTAGGTGGCAGGTTGCCATCTAAATACCCTATCAAATATAAAGGAAAGCTTTTACCTCCACGATCCTTCTGCTGGTTCGTTCCATTCTTCTCTCATCTTCCTTCACCATGGATTTAATAAGAGCATTAGCTTTATGGAGATCTTCTGGGTTCTTACTCTGAAGTAGTCTCTGCAGAAGCCTTGACTTTTCTTCATCTTCAAAAACTGCATTTGCTCGAGATCTGGGCTCGGGTACAGTTGGAGCTCCTATATACTGAGGATCATCCTGGAAAACAATTAGGCAAGAGTCACAAAATCTGTAATTACAGTAATCCGATTATTTGGAAATTAGTAACTCTTACATAACCACACTAATAAATGATGCAAACATGACTAGCAGCTGATGGATGGATAGTTTAGGTAAATTGTTTTAATGTTGTTTTACCATAGTTACAAAGTAAGACACACACAAAACAGTTAGGTATCTTTATTCCCAAATGTTTTGCCTACACAGTAGGCTTCTTCAAATACTGAGGAAGCAGAAGCAGTAGAGATGTAAAGACAATGTAATCAGTCCATCACCCTCGAAGAGGTAGGATGGTCAGTCCCTCAGCCTGGAGAAGAGTTCTGCTCCATAGTCAGGAACAATGCTAAGCTGAAGTAACAGAATGGAAAGACATATACTGTTAAAGGTGAGGAACAGATAATCCTGACAACAGGAGACGTGAAGCCCACTAGTAAAATTAAGAATGTAATCATTAAGAGGCAGTGTAGCAAACCTAGTGAGTAGGCCCCTCAAATCCAACCTTTCTCACTCATAACAAGTGTGTAGAACTCTTCTCCAGGCTCAGGGACTTCCCATCTAAAAATTATGTCTTCAAGGATGATGAACTAATTACACCTGTCTATTTCTCTACAGTTCCTGCTGCCTCCTCTGTATTCAACTGAAAAAGCCTTTTGTGTAGCCGAAACATTCTGGAATAAAGATACCTAACTGTTGCACATGTGTCTTATTTAACAACTTGTCAGTATTGTATACCATTATCATATTACCATAGTTACCATTTTTTTATTTTATTTTTACCACACGAGGATCTCCCACAAATTTTGCCACACATCACTTATACAGCTGTCCCAAGGAGAGAGAGTGCAACAGAGAAGTGCAGTAGTAGCAGCAGCAACACTCACAGCCAGAGGCATTCTTGAGCTTCCCCAGCACTCGGGCTTAATGCCCAAAGCTGGGGGTGACTCCAAAAGGATCCTATAGTGCTTGCTGTCTCTGCACCTCCTGACATCATCTGCTGCTATGCAGCTGTCACCCCCTTCAAGTCCAGTGTGGGCAGGGTTTGTGGTAGCCCAAGGTGCCTAGCTTTGCCCTCCGAGCCCCGTGGGGGCGGGGAATGGGGTTAGGCCTGGGGACAGCTGGTCCCAGAAGACAAGGAGGTACTTATACCTCCTTCCATGGCAGACATTGGTCTCAGACACTCCCACAAAGGGGAGCAAAGTCCGGGCCACCACTTGGAAAAGGCCCAGGCCTGGCGAATATACCAGCGAATCTACAACAAACAATAACAACAGTTGTCCCAACAAATTCACAGGCTTCCTTATTTGTGGGTCTTGATTTACCAACAAACCCTTGGGAAAACAGATATGCGTTCCTCTGACCTCCACAAACTGTAACAAATTTTTTTAATGTTTATCCAGTAATGTGCAAAGTTTCAACACAGTTCAGAGAATGTTATGACCTGAGCTGTCCAGACCACCATGTGAAAGGAACATGGCACATCAAATAAAGCAAGGAAAGTAAAAATGAATACCAGTCTTTTTTAGACAAAGAGAAACGATCAGAGCCAAGAAAAAGGACAAAAGGGAAATATGGGACAGAGGTGCACAACAGTGGGACTTACCAATCCAGGCATCCACTCAACAGGGTCAAATATATAACAGACAAATGCACAATCAATACTGGAGAAACCAGGGGTATGTACACCAGGGACCAAACCAGGTAGTACACCATCAGTGGTACTAACTAAACACACACACACCAAAGCAAAACATCCCAAATGGTAAATCCTGTTTGCAAATATTAAGAGTCTAAAATCATATAAAAATGATAGTTACATTAGTGGGCTCCACTCAGAAGCGAATGCCATGTTTGGAGCATTTACAGAAACACAAACACACACTATAACATGTATTGATGTGATAGAATTAATCGGTCACAGGGAGGAGTAGGACTATGTAAAAGATACTTCCTGTTGCTCTGAAATGCTACATTCACTGAATGATACAGTAAAAATTCTACGTATCAAAGATGAAAATAAGAATATGGCAATTGTCCTAGTATATAAATCACCGTCAGCAACGGCTGAGGAATTCACATAACAGTTAAGGACGATAGATAGCTGCCTTGATAGGCTAGAAAATCCCACATCAAATACTATCCTCCTTGGAGATTTTCATCTCCCAAATGTAAAATGGAAGATGGCTCAATACAATGTTATACCAGAAATGGCTCCTGGAAGGACCATGGCTCAACAGGTACATACCAGGTAACTAATGAGGTTCTGCAAAAAGTACTCGTTGAACCAACAGACAAGTGATCCCACTAGAAATTAAAATACCCTGGATTTAAAATTCACAAACAATGAAGAACTAATCAAAGACATAACAGTTACAAAAATAATATACTCTGACCACAACATTATGGAAGTACAAATGAGTATTAACTCATGGTTAGGAAACTACTGTACTAAGTAAAAGAAAGGAGGTTCAGTAAGTTTAACTGTAGCAACCATAGAACTGACTGGGACAAAAAACAGGAACTATCAGACACCCTAGGAAACAGACATGAGCACTCTAAATCCTCACCAGTGCCTGGAGAAGTTAAATACAGAAGCATACAAGGTTTGTATTAAATATGTACAATTGAAGAAACTAAAGAGAGATCAGATATAGAGAGAGAGCATAAGAGATCATACAAAAAAAAAATTGATTAGCAAATTGCTCAAAAACATAAACATGTTGCAATGAAGGAAAGACAGTCTTAAATGAGAGATCACCAATTTAGAGCAAAACCTAGGACGTCATACCAAACAGAAGAATCACAACGGGAACAAAAGGCAATCCAGGATATTACAAGAAACCCAAAATATTTTTATACATACCCAAATCCAAACTAAGAACTACCTGTAGAATTGAACCATTAATGATGAACATTAAATGAAGTCAGTGTTCAGCAACCCACTAAATAACAGCATGGTAGAGAATGCAAAAACATTTCTCACTCCAGTGGAAGGTCGCACAAACCAACTGACGTTAGTACTAATCCCACAGATTTCAAAAAAGAAATTGAAATCATGCCCACTCACTCAGCACCTGGACCAGATTCATGGAATGCCCTATTTATAAAATAATGCAAAGTACCACTAGCATGAGCCCTAAGTATTCTTTGGAGAAATTGCCTTGATCTAGGTGAGATACCAGTGACCCTGAAGAGTGCAGACATAGCTCCTTTGCATAAGGGTAGTACTAAAAATTAAAGACAAGCAGCCCTAACTTCCCACATTATAAAAATCTTCGAGAGAGTGATGAGATGTCAGATTACAAATTTCAAGGAATAGCATAGTCGGCATAACCCAAACCAGCATGGTTTTAGAACGGAATGATCATGCTTGTCACAGCTGCTGAACCATTATGACAGAATTATGGAGCTGTTGGAAGGCAACCAAGACGCAGATATGATGTACAGTAGACCCTCATATTACACGGATTTACTTTGCACGTTTTGGTTATTACACTATTCAAAAATTGTGGCATAATTTTATACAACACTTTGTAAAATTAACTTTACATGGTTCATGTTATGGGACTATAGGACCCAACACATATTGATGTATTTAAGTAACAGTTACTCTGGAATACCTAATTATATTGAATTGATGGGGGCACAGCAGCTTAACCCTTAAACTGTCCAAACGTAGATCTACATCCACGTGCAGGGGGCTCTGAACGTAGATCTACGTTTTTTTTTACATGCTCTCAAATGAGGAAAATAAAGGTCGGAGTGCTACGCACGTGAACGTAGATTTACATTTGGACAGTTTAAGGGTTAATGGTCATAAGGGCAAATCACTCTTAGGGGCTGAGGAGCAGCTGGGTCAAGCCTGTTTTTCTCAATAGGTACCATCCGACTTACAACCAAGCTTGGTTTCGACCAACCGGTCGTAAGTCAAAATGGATGTAAGTCGAACCTTACTACTGAATATCAACATTGCACTTTTGTAATGATTTTATTGTATTGTTTTACTTTGGCATTTCACTTTTTACTTTACTTTTTATGCTGTTAGTACTGTATTTTATACCATAAGGTCTAGGATAAACACACTGTACAACACAAACAGTTGTTTATTTCCCAGAAATTTGGCATAAAATACATGATCGTAAGTCGAGTGGTCGTATGTCGAGCAGGTTATAAGTCGGATGGTAGGTGTAATAGGTTGTACTATAGACACACATTTTAAATAAATAAAGTTGTATTTCTTTTTGTAGAAGTAAAATAAGATGTGGAAATGGGAAACATTATTGTGGTAGCTAGAGAATTGTGCATGGCAACAGTCTTTTGGATGTTTTGGGTGGGCTTTTGAGAGAAGCCTTGCTCTTGCTCTCCCTCTCTCTCTCGCTCTCTCGCTCTCTCGCTCTCTCGCTCTCTCGCTCTCTCGCTCTCTCGCTCTCTCGCTCTCTCGCTCTCTCGCTCTCTCGCTCTCTCGCTCTCTCGCTCTCTCGCTCTCTCGCTCTCTCGCTCTCTCGCTCGCTCTCTCGCTCGCTCTCTCGCTCGCTCTCTCTCTCGCTCTCTCTCTCGCTCTCTCTCTCGCTCTCTCTCTCGCTCTCTCTCTCGCTCTCTCTCTCGCTCTCTCTCTCGCTCTCTCTCTCGCTCTCTCTCTCGCTCTCTCTCTCGCTCTCTCTCTCGCTCTCTCTCTCGCTCTCTCTCTCGCTCTCTCTCTCTCGCTCTCTCTCTCGCTCTCTCTCTCGCTCTCTCTCTCGCTCTCTCTCTCGCTCTCTCTCTCGCTCTCTCTCTCGCTCTCTCTCTCGCTCTCTCTCTCGCTCTCTCTCTCGCTCTCTCTCTCGCTCTCTCTCGCTCTCTCTCGCTCTCTCTCGCTCTCTCTCGCTCTCTCTCTCTCTCGCTCTCTCTCGCTCTCTCTCTCTCTCTCCTTGTGGCCTCAAGCTGGTGAACCTCTTGGTCTTTTCTCTTTTACTTCTAGACAAAATGTGTGCCCCAGAAGTGAGTTTATACCTTAAGTTGTAGCCATCATACCCAGGGGTGACTAAAGTGTGCCAAAACACTGGATTAAGGTCATCAAGAGGAAAGAAGGGCTAATTGTTTCAGATGCACCATGCGGGCTGTCCTATGGGAGCAGCTAAGGGGTGTTCAGGCTTATGTTTTGAATAGGAGTGCTAAAATTGTATATTCTGTATACAGTGGACCCCCGCCTTACGATACAATTTCATTCCAGAAGTATGTTCAGGTGCTGTTACTGAACAAATTTGTTCCCATAAGGAATATTGTGAATTAGATTAGTCAGTTTCAGACCCCCAAAAATACACGTACAAAAGCACTTACATAAATACACTTACATAATTGGTCGCAATGGAAGCTGATCATAAGGCAGGGGTCCACTGTATATCTAGAATATCCCTATTTTTGTAATACAGGTCCGCCATCACAAATCCAGCAATCAGTTATTCGATTCCTTCAGTTATTCAGCACTAATTTCGGCTAGCATAATTTCAAATTTCTAGGGTTGCCACACCAACCTGCTGGTACTGTTTGGTGGCACTACTTGCTGCATAAGTCATTCTAATTTCTTTTTCTCCATTTATTGTTACAACCTGCTTACTTTTAGCCCTAGCCATGGTTCCAATGAATAAAAGAAATACTTTTCATTGTGCAAAGCAACTACACAGTACATTCTCCATTAACCCTTAAACTGTCCAAGCAGATCTACGTTCACATGCCTAGCACTCCAAAAGTAGATCTACGTTTTTTTTACATATTTAAAAAAAAAAAAAAAGGATCAAAGTTTTTTACACGTTTTCAAATGTAAAAAAAAAAAATCTACTTTTTTTACATACTTTCAAATGTTGAAAAAACGTAGATATACGTTTGGACAGTTTAACCTCTAAACGGTCCAAACATATATATACGTTCACGTGCGTAGCGCCCCAAACATATATATACGTTTTCTTTGTCATTCATTCATCATTGCCACGATAAGCCTGAGTCGCCTAGATATGAGAGAATGGGTGTGCACACTCGCTGTGCGCCATGTTAAAATAATTGGGGATGCCTGGGTACCATATGCTCTTTTTTCCTATTAAAAAATAATTTTTTTTCTCTCAAAAAATTTGGGGCGCTACGCGAGTGGACGTATATATACGTTTGGACCGTTTAGGGGTTAAGGGTTAAAGATAAGGCGGCTTTGAAGCCACTGTCGGTTGCTATGAACTCAGTCTCGTGATGCAGGGGAATATGCTTTATTATTACGCTAATATCAACACTACAGCTTATTGCCTATCACAACTGATCTAATATGACATAATAAACAATATAAATAACATAAAACATGTTAAATACTCCAGAATAAATAATATTTGGCATAATACCAAGCAGTTTGACGGAGGTATGAAGAGGATTTGGGATACAAGTATCATTCTCCTATCCCTGTCTTGGGGGCTTATATTAGAGAAAACAGAGAATAGCACAGGGCTAACTGTGATATACACTCATACTGCACCATAAACCTGAAACAAAAAAAGCTGTTTTCTCTACATAGATTATCACACATAGTAGCATATGTGTAGAGAACCTAGGATAACTCAAAAAGTCAGATAATGTGGCTTATTTCTAGTACCTGGCTTGGGTTAGCAATATATGATTTTTGGTAAATATTCGATTCCCAGCCAGGGTAGAAACATTGTGTGTGTTTCTTTACACCTGTTGTCTATGTTCACCCATCAGTAAATGGGTACCTGGGTATTAATCAACTGGTGTGGGTGTTATCCTGGGACACTGACCTAATTTGCTTGAAATATTCTTCATAACAAGCACCTTTCTATATAATAGTATGTCATTGATGTCAGCTAGGCCTGTATATCTTGTACATGTACATGTAGTAAATAAAGATATTATTATTATTATTATTATTATTATTATTGTTGTTGTTATTTTCTCAATTGTTTGTTGGGTTATCTTATTGAAATGTGGGCAATGTATGATGGAAAGATATTTCTTAACGTACACCAAAAATGAAAGAAATCAGGCCATAAATAGAGGAGTTCACTTCTCAGCCATTAGCGGCCGCTTAGCGGTATATTTTTGTATGGTCACTTACTCACCCAAAACCAAATAAATACTGAATAACTCAACCTTATAAATTGTACAGTGGACCCCCGCATAACGATGGCATCGCATAGCGATTTTTCCGCATAACGATTACTTTTATCGGAAAATTTTTGCCCCGCATACCGATTAAAAACCCGCATACCGATTTTCGTCCGAGACGCGTCCAATGTGCCCTCAGCCAGCCTCACATGTGCCGCTCCGTCCCATTGTTTACCAGCCAGCCTCCGCGGTAACATCCAACCATACACTCGGAATATTTCGTATTATTACAGTATTTTCGGTGCTGTTTCTGGAAAATAAGTGACCATGGGCCCCAAGAAAGCTTCTAGTGCCAACCCTACACCTCAAAGGGTAAGAATTACTATAGAGATGAAGAAAGAGATAATTGATAAGTATGAAAGTGGAGTGCGTATAGCCGACCTAGTCAAGCTGTACAAGAAACCCCAATCAACCATCGCTACTATTGTGGGCACCAGAAAGACAATCAAGGAAGCTGTTCTTGCCAAAGGTTCAACTGTGTTTTCGAAACAAAGATCGCAATTGATGGAAGATGTTGAGAGACTCTTATTGGTGTGGATAAATGAAAAACAGATAGCAGGAGATAGCGTCTCTCAAGCGATCATATGTGAAAAGGCTAGGAAGTTGCATGACGATTTAATTAAAAAAATGCCTGCAACTAGTGATGATGTGAGTGAATTTAAGGCCAGCAAAGGTTGGTTTGAGAGATTTAAGAAGCGTAGTGGCATCCATAGTGTGATAAGGCATGGTGAGGCTGCCAGTTCGGACCACAAAGCGGCTGAAAAATATGTGCAGGAATTCAAGGAGTACATAGAAACTGAAGGACTGAAACCTGAACAAGTGTTTAATTGTGATGAAACAGGCCTGTTCTGGAAGAAAATGCCAAGCAGGACCTACATTACTCAGGAGGAAAAGGCACTCCCAGGACATAAGCCTATGAAAGACAGGCTTACTTTGTTGATGTGTGCCAATGCTACTGGTGATTGCAAAGTGAAGCCTTTATTAGTGTATCACTCTGAAACTCCCAGAGCGTTCAGGCAAAAGAATGTCCTCAAGGATAATTTGTGTGTGCTGTGGAGGGCAAACAGTAAGGCATGGGTCACTAGGGAATTTTTCTATAACTGGTTACACCATGCATTTGCCCCCAATGTGAAAAATTACCTAACTGAAAAGAAATTAGAACTTAAGTGCCTCCTGGTGTTAGACAATGCCCCTGGTCATCCTACAGACGTGTCAGAGCGACTTTATGGGGACATGAGCTTCATTAAGGTGAAGTTTTTGCCTCCTAATACCACTCCTCTCCTGCAGCCCATGGACCAGCAGGTTATTTCCAACTTCAAGAAACTGTACACAAAAGCTCTGTTTGAAAGGTGCTTTGTAATGACCTCAGAAACTCAACTGACTCTAAGAGAGTTTTGGAGAGATCACTTTAATATCCTCAATTGTGTAAACCTTATAGGTAAGGCTTGGGAGGAAGTGACAAAGAGGACCTTGAACTCTGCTTGGAAGAAACTGTGGCCAGAATGTGTAGACAAAAGGGATTTTGAAGGGTTTGAGGCTAACCCTGAGAATCCTGTGCCAGTTGAGGAATCCATTGTGGCATTGGGAAAGTCCTTGGGGTTGGAGGTTAGTGGGGAGGATGTGGAAGAGTTGGTGGAGGAGGACAATGAAGAACTAACCACTGATGAGCTGCTAGATCAACTTCAACAGCAAGAGGCCACACCTGAGGAAATTGCTTCGGAGGAGGGGAGAGAGAAATTGAAGAAGTTGCCTACTTCAAAGATTAAGGAAATCTGTGCTAAGTGGCTTGAAGTGCAAACCTTCATGGATGAAAATCACCCTCACACAGCTATTGCAAGCCGTGCTGGTGATTATTACACTGACAATGTTGTGAAACACTTTAGGCAAGTCATAAAGGAACGAGAGGTACAGGCCACTATGGACAGATATCTTGTGCGAAAGAAGTCCAGTGACTCTGAAGCTGGCCCTAGTGGCATTAAAAGAAGAAGGGAAGTAACCCCAGAAAAGGACTTACTACCTCAAGTCCTAATGGAAGGGGATTCCCCTTCTAAACAGTAAGAAGATATTGCTCTCCCCTCCTCCCATCCCATCAATCATCACCAGATCTTCAATAAAAGTAAGTGTCATTTAATTGTGCATGCCTTTTTCAGTTTGTGTGTATTAAAATTAACATTTCATGTGGTAAAAAAAATTTTTTTTCATACTTTTGGGCGTCTTGCACGGATTAATTTTATTTCCATTATTTCTTATGGGGAAAATTCATTCGCATAACGATTATTTCGCATAACGATGAGCCCTCTTGCACGGATTAAAATCGTTAACCGGGGGTCCACTGTATATCTTAAATGTTTCTCACAATTGTATCACATAAATGTTAAACCTAAAACCCAATTTAACTTTACTATTTTTTTAAATAAACTACCTAACAGAATTCTCCATACGACTGAATGTACAATAATGCATGCAACCATATGACCTGTCTTTGTAATACTCGCTTGTACTTTATAGTAATCTGTTTACATTAATGTTTTATCACTGATTTCATCATTGCTTAGTTAATCTTAAGTTAATTTTAAGCCAGCCCGTAATGCTATGCATAGTATAAGTGGCTTTGGCATGCTGCTCTTATCTGTATTTTTTTTTTGTACCTCTGTATGTGTGCTCAAATTGTAATAAATAAATAAATAAATAAATAAATGGTTTTTGTGGTTATATTCTCGTTTTTTCAGTCACATTTGATAGAATGGAAGATATATTACAGAAATAGATATGATTTTGATTGCTTTCATGACGAAAAGTACCTTGAAATTGCGCTCACAGTAGCGGAAATGTTCTATTCTTTAGCAATGCTCGAGTAAACAAATGACGTCACCGTCCAATACCTGTCCGCCTGCCAGTCCAAATTCCAATACGGAGTCAAGAATGGGTTGACATTATTTATACAATTATCACAATAATGCAGTAGTCTGCATAACAGTAAATCAAGAGTAATATAAGAGGGGCCTGGAGCTGTGATTAATGAACAGACAAAATGTTATTTTAGTGCCAGGAATGTCTGCAGTGTTAATTCTGGACCCTATTTTGAAATTGGCATCTGTTGAAATTTGTGTGAAATTGGCCAAGTTGCCAATTTCTGACCACTTTATTGGGTAATTGAAATAAGTGAATGGTCGGTTTCTTGTACTCAGTCGACAGACTAGAAGTAAGTAAATAAGTTTATTCAGGTATACACAAATACAGTTACATAGATTATCATACATAGCAGCGTATGTATAGAGAACCTAGGATAACCCAAAAAAGTCAGACAAAATGACTTACATCTGGTACCTGGCTTGGGCTTGCCATATATGATTTTTGGCAAAAATTTTTTTTCTCAGTTGTTTGTTGGGCTATCTCATTGAAACTTGGATAATGTATGATGGAAAGATGCTTCTTAACGTACACCAAAAATAAAAAAAGATGGATGAAAAATAAGGGAGTTTGCTTCTCAGCCATTAGCTGCCTCTTTGCAGTGTATTTTCGTATGGTTTTTATGGTTGTATTCTTGTTTTTTTGGTCTCATTTTATAGAAAGGAAGATATATTACAGAAATAGACATGATTTTGATTGCTTTCTTGACAAAAAGCACCTTGAAATTGAGCTCAAAGTAGTGGAAATGTTCGATTTTTGCCGATGTTCAACGAACTTTGTGTACGTCAAGTTGGTTAATTTTATTAAGTGTATTCTAACCTAACCACTCTGTAATCTGGCAAACTCAGTAATCCGGCACACTACAGGTCCCAATGATGCCGGATTTGTGATGGAGGACCTGAAGTAATTTAAATAACCTATTGAAAGGGCTGGTGAAAGGATTTCTGAGACAATGAGGATGACCGATCATGAATGTAAGTACTATTACCCTAGACTTTTAAGACCTTTATGTAAAAAGCTACCAGACACTAAAACATGTAGAGAGAACCATACCATCAAAGTAAATAAGGGACAACAACATAACAGTTCGGTTTGCAGGAGGGTAAAAAAAATTGGGAGCATCGCCCATGGGATATTTCCCTAGCTCAGACCACCGCCTGGCTGTGGGTGAGACCACTGTCTCCATGGGGCTGCACTGGGCTTCAAGGCAGCAAAGGATAGCTTCACCTTGCTCCTTTGCGGTAATGTGTCAGGTGATTTTAAGTGCAAGCCTATGGTTATTTATTATGTGCGCCCTTAGCCAGCCTTACATGTGCCGCCGGTGGCATTGTTTACCAGCCAGCCTCCGCGGTAACATCCAAGCATACAATCGGAACATTTCGTATTATTACAGTGTTTTTGGTGATTTTATCTGCAAAATAAGTGACCATGGGCCCCAAGAAAGCTTCTAGTGCCAACCCTACAGCAATAAGGGTGAGAATTACTATAGAGATGAAGAAAAAGATCATTGATAAGTATGAAAGTGGAGTGCGTGTCTCCGAGCTGGCCAGGTTGCATAATAAACCCCAATCAACCATCGCTACTATTGGTGGTACAGCTGCTGCTGCTGCTGTACCACCGTCAGCTGCTGCTGCTGCTGCTGTACCACCGTCAGCTGCTGCTGCTGCTGTAGCATCATCTGCTGCTGCTGTAGCACTGTCAGCTGCTGCTGCTGCTGTACCACCATCAGCTGCTGCTGCTGCTGTAGTACCGTCTGCTGCTGCTGTAGCATCGTCTGCTGCTGCTGTAGCATCGTCTGCTGCTGCTGTAGCACTGTCAGCTGCTGCTGTAGCACTGTCAGCTGCTGCTGTAGCACTGTCAGCTGCTGCTGCTGCTGTACCACCGTCAGCTGCTGCTGCTGCTGTAGTACCGTCTGCTGCTGCTGTAGCATCGTCTGCTGCTGCTGTAGCATCGTCTGCTGCTGCTGTAGCACTGTCAGCTGCTGCTGCTGCTGTACCACCGTCAGCTGCTGCTGCTGCTGTACCACCGTCAGCTGCTGCTGCTGCTGTACCACCGTCAGCTGCTGCTGCTGCTGTAGCATCGTCTGCTGCTGCTGTAGCACTGTCAGCTGCTGCTGCTGCTGCTGTACCACCGTCAGCTGCTGCTGCTGCTGTAGCACCGTTGTTGGTGTGGCTTATTGAGAATACCAAGAAACAATTAACCCCAGAGGATTTGCCACCCAGGATAACCCAAAAAAGTCAGTGTCATCGAAGACTGTCTAACTTATTTCCATTGGGGTCCTTAATCTTGTCTCCCAGGATGCAACCCCACACCAGTCGACTAACACCCAGGTGAACAGGGAAAAATGCCTGGAACTAGTGCTCATATTGGTGAATTTAAAGCCAGCAAAGGTTGGTTTGAGAGATTTAAGAATCGTAGTGGCATACACAGTGTGATATGGCCTGTTCTGGAAGAAAATGCCAAACAGGACCTACAGTACTCAGGAGGAAAAGGCACTCCCAGGACACAGTGTCTCATCAGTCATTGCTGCATCTTCAATAAAGGTGTCATTTATTCTTCATTTAGTAGAGTAGTACATGCACAATATATATTGTGCATGTACTACTCTACTATTGTGCATGTATCCTTCTCTTTGTGTGTAGGAAAATGTATATTTCAAGTGGTAAAAAAAAAATTTTCATACTTTTGGGTGTCTTGCACGGATTAATTTGATTTCCATTATTTCTTATGGGGAAAATTCATTCGCATACCGATCATTTCGCATAACAATGAGCCCTCTTGCACGGATTAAAGTCGCTATGCGGGGATCCACTGTATTTTTACCTCTACTGAAGACTCCTGTTGGTGTATGGAAGACGGTGAGGAGGGGAGAGGGAGGAGGAGAGGTTATTGTTTAGAATGGGAATCCCCCTCCATAAGGACTTTCGGTATCAAGGCACTATCCGGAGTTACTTCCCTTCTTTGTCTTTTACTGGCACTAGGACCAGCTTGAGTCACTGGACCCTTGTCACACAAAAAATCTGGTCAGAGAGGTCTGTTTCTGGTGTGTCTAAGATTTTTTTAAAATGGGACAAGGCATTGTCATTGAACATGTTGCAGACAACTTGCAACAGCTTTGTTAGGGTGATATTTCTCCACAAAACTTTGCAACTCATTCCACTTTGCACACATATCCTTAATCACTGAAGAAGGCACATTCTCACAATGTTCACTCAACGAGAAAAAAAGCCAGACCAAGTTGGAACACGTGGGATGCTTTGTGTGGGCGCGGGCCGGTAGATGTGTTTGGTACAGCGGACCATTGTCAACTCTATGAAAACCGAGTGGATGTACAAAAACTGGGACAAGATCTTGCCAAAAAAATTCATCAAATTCCAAATCATACGAAAACCAGGGCATATGAAAATAGAGGTTCCACTGCAATATTATTTCTGTTGCAATTGTAGTCTTAAGCAAGAAAAACATCATTTTTATTTCAGTAAGATGTGAATGTCTAAAAAATAGTACAGTGGAGCCCTGAGTATCGGGCACTTCAAGTTTCGACGTTTTTTTCGACTAAATTCTGTCCTGAGTTTCGGCCTGTACCACATGCTTCGGTCGGTGTACCAGACCTGTCTGTCTGCCCGCGCAGGCATCGTGAGCCAGTCTAGCTTTGTTTATCCTTGAGTAAACATTACCCTGCATGCTCATTCAAACATTTCACAATAAATTCATTGTGTTTAGTGCTTGTTTATTGATTGTGACTGTGAAATAAGCCACCATGGGCCCAAAGAAACTTCCTAGTGGCACTCCCTTTAGTAAAAAATATTGAGAAACACGACAGAAGTGAAGAAAGAAATTGTACAAAAATACGAGACAGTGCGCCGCAGTGGTGGAGGCAGTAGTTGAGGCAATAGTAAGTCCTCCCTCTCTCCTCCTTCCTATCTTCCGGATGCCAACATGTCTTCAATAAAGGTATGTAAATGTGATTTTAACCCTTAAACGGTCCAAACAGATCGACGTTCAAATTCGTAGTGCTACAAAAGTAGATCTACTTTTTTTTTTACATATTTTCAAATATAACAAAAAAAAAATGTAGATAAAAGTTTTTTTTACACGTTTTCACATGTAAAACAAAAAAAAAAGCTCTACATTTTTTAACGTACTTTCAGATGTTGAAAAAACGTATATATACATTTGGACCATTTAAAGGTTAAACGTTTATTTAAATGTTTATCTATTTCATTACTCATTTAAGTACTAAAAGTATTTATAATTGTTTTGTGTATGGAAAACTATAGTTATTCTTTAACCCTTTCAGGGTTTCGGACGTACTAGTACTACAGCTTACCCACCAGGGTTTTTGACATACTAGTACGCCTAAATTCTAGCGCCCTCAAATCTTGTGAGAGAAAGCTGGTAGGCCTACGTATGAAAGAATGGGTCTATGTGGTCAGTGTGCGCAGTATAAAAAAAAATCCTGCAGCACAGTGCGTAACAAAAAAAAAATTGGACCGTGTTTTTGGATTAAAACAGCGACTTTGCACTGTATTTTCGTATGGTATTTATTGTTGTATTCTAGTTTTCCTGGTCCCATTTTATAGAATGGATGACATATTACAGAAATTCAGAGGATTTTGACTGGTTTTACAAAGAAAAGTACCTTGAAATTGAGCTCAAAGTAGCAGAAATGTTCGATTTTTACCAAAGTTCAAAAGTCAACAAATGCTATGCATCCAATACACATCAACTGGCAAGTCTAATATTCTTTCATAAGTGTGCTGATATTATTTATACCATTTCTACACCAATGCAGTAGTCTGCATAACAGTAAATCTTCTATTTTTTTGTGAGAATAAAAATTCAAAGTGGAAAGCAAACGAATGTAAGAGGGGCATGGGGACGTGACTAATGAACAAAGGAAATGTTATTTTAGTGCCAGGAATGTCTTTCTTGTTTATTCTGGACCCTATTCGGAAATTGGCATCTTTTGAAATTTGTGTGAAATTGGCAAAATTGCTAAATTCTGACCACTGTATTGGATAGTTGAAATCGGTAAATGGGTGGTTTCTTGTACTCATTCGATAGAAAATATGGAGTTCTAGCGAAATAGTTATGATTTTTGTTGACAAGTACACTGGAATTGGCTGAAAATAGGGCTCAAAGTGGGTAAAATCGCCGATGCGTAAACATCGCCGAGACTGCTAACTTCGCAAGAGCATAATTCCGTAAGTTTTCCATCAAATTTCATACTTTTGGTGTCATTATGATCGGGAAAAAATTCTCTATCTTTTCATAAGAAAAAATATTTTTTTTTTTTTTTGAAATTTGGCCAACCCTGAGAACAAGTCTCTGAGAGGGCCTGTTGACCCTGAAAGGATTAAAAAATGTACTTTTTGTGAATATTTTTGTGGGTCTGGAACAGATTAATTGGATTTACATTATTTCTTATGAGAAATATTGCTTCGACTTCAGGCCATTTTGACTTTAGGCCTAGCTCCTGGAACGAATTACAGCCGAAACTCGGGGTTCCACTGTAGTTTTTTTTTTTTTTTTTTGGTGGGTGGGGGTGTCCCAGGAACGTAACCCTATTTTCCCCATAAGCTTCACAGTTTATATAACACGGGTTTTATCTAACATGTCATTTTCAGCAACATAACTACCGTGTAATATGAGGGTCTACTGCATGCTGATTTTGCAAAGACGTCTGACAAATGTAATCATGGGGTGATTACACACACAATGAGGGGCATAGGCATTACAGGGAGGATAGGCAGATGGATTTTCAGGTTCCTAACACACACAACACAAACAGTAGTAGTAAACAAAATAAAAAAAAAAAATTCTTAAAATATTATTTGAACAGAAAGCAAATCATCATCAATTACTACTCATTCATGAGATCAGTGAGCAACTGCAATTATCTCACTTAAAGAGCCAATAATGGTAAAAAACCAACAGAAAAAAATAGTCTTAGCAGAATAATATGAATGTTACAAATATACAAACATTTTCAATACTCTGACCAGTTTGTTTTAATTTTCTTTTCTGCATTCTTTTTTTTTTTTTTTTTTTTGAATCCTCTGCAAATTTTTTCCTCCTTGGTTTCCTCCTTAAAGCATTTGCCTCTGTCAATAGGATCCATTTATATTTGTTCTCTGCTGCTGTTTTAGTGAGTTTGGTCAGATTTCTAACAACTCAGCCACATCATTTACTGTTTCTTTGTTTTCTGGATTCTACCTTTTCTTTCAGTTGTGTTCTCCCTCTCTTCTTCCTCATCTTATCAGCCTTTTGTTTTATCTGGTCTTTAAGACACACTGATACCTCATCCTTGAGCCTTTACAGGACAGCAACATGTCTGCAACATGCCCATATTGAAACCCCCTCTCAACATCTGAATGCCACTTGGAAAGTCAGGATCATTTTGAGTATCTACCAAAGATAGTACTTCTGTTCAATAAATGTACGAAAAAGGGGAAGGTACCTAGGGATTGGCAGAGAGCGTGTATAGTTCTTTCATATAAAGGAAAGGGGAACAACAATGTAAAAATTATAGGGAAACAAGTTTATTAAGTCCTAGGTAGTAGGCTGGAAGATAGCAACTGCCCAGGAGAGTACTACAGTATTGCCAAGTGAGTGTAAAACAGAAGCCTGTATTTGTTTTACATGACGGCAGGATTGCTGGTGTCTTTTTTCTGTCTCAAACATGAAAGATTTCAGGTATATCTTGCTACTTCTACATACACTTAGGTTACACTACACATGCATGTACAAGCATATGTATACACACAACCCTCTGGGTTTTCTTCTCTTTTCTAACTAGTTCTTGTTCTTATTTCCTTTTATCTCCATGGGGAAGTGGAACAAAATTCTTCCTCCGTAAGCCATGCGTGTCAAAAGAGTCTACTAAAACGCTAGCCCCTTCTATATAAATAACTAAATTTAAAAAGAGAACTTTCGTTTTTCTTTTTGGGTCACCCTGCCTCGGAGGAAACGGCCGGTTTGTTGAAAGAAGTTTACTAAGTCTTAGGTAGTAGGTTGGTAGACAGTAACTACCAAGGGAGGTACTACCATCATGCCAAGTGAGTATAAAATGGAAGCCTGTAATTGTTTTACATGATGGTAGGATTGCTGGTGTCTTTTTTTCTTTTTTTGTCTCATAAACATGAAAGATAAGATGAATCAGAGAAATGATAAGGGGAAAAAGGTGAGTGGTGCACTGAGAAGTCAGTGGTGACGAAGAACATTATCCATGGAAGCTAAGAGAGGAATGTACGAGTGTAGCTATACCAACACTTTTATATGGGTGTGAAGCATGGGTGGTAAATATTGCAACAAGAAGGCTGTAAGCAGTGGAGATGTTATGTCTGAGGGCAATGTGTGTTGTGAATATAATGCAGAGAATCCGTAGTTTGGAGATTAGGAGGAGGTGCAGGATTGCCAAAACTGTTATCCAGAGGGCTGAGGAGCGGTTGTTGAGGTGGTTCGGAAATGTAGAGAGGATGGAACAAAATAGATTGACTTCAAGTGTATAAATCTATAGTGGAGGGAAGGCAGGGTAGGGGTCGGCTTAGGAAAGGTTGGCTGCAGGGGGTAAAGGAGGTATGGTGTGCAAGGGGCTTGGACTTCCAGCAAGCATGCGTGAGCATATAAGATAGGAGTGAATGGAGACAAATGGTTTTTAGCACTTGACGTGCTGTTGGAGTGTGAGCAAGGTAGCATTTATGAAGAGATTCAGGGAAACCAGTAGGCCGGACTTGAGTCCTGGAGATGGAAAGTACAGTGCCTGCACACTGAAGGAGGGGTGTTGATGTTGCAGTTTTAAAATGGTAGTGTGAGTGAACCTCTGTTAAGACAGTGATGGAGTGAATGATGAAGGTTTATCTTTTTGGGGCCACCATGCCTTGGTGGGAAATTGCCGAAGTGTTAATAACAAAAAAAAAAATGAAAGATTTCAGGTACGTCTAACTACTTCTACTTACACTTAGGTCACACTACACATGCATGTTTTTTTTTTCATCAAACCGGCCATATCCCACCGAGGAAGGGTGGCCCAAAAAGAAAAACAAAAGTTTCTCTTTTTAAATTTAGTAATTTATACAGGAGAAGAGGTTACAAGCCCCTTGCTCCCGGCATTTTAGTCGCCTCTTACAACATGCATGGCTTACGGAGGAAGAATTCTGTTCCACGTCCCCATGGAGATAAGAGGAAATAAACAAGAACAAGAACTAGAAAGAAAATAGCAGAAAACCCAGAGGGGTGTGTGTATAAATATGCTTGTACATGTATGTGTAGTGTGACCTAAGTTAGGGGAGCAATGTGGCAGATGTTGGCAGTGTATGGAATAGGTAGTAAGCTACTAAATGCTGTAAAGCGTTTTCATGAGGATAATGAGGCTCAGGTTAGGGTGTGTAGGGAAGAGAGAGATACATTACTTTCCAGTAAAAGTAGTCCTCTTAGACAAGGATGTGTAATGTCACCATGGTTGTTTAAAATATTTATAGATGGGGTTGTAAAAGAAGTAAATGCTAGAGTGTTGAGAGACGGGGTGGGATTAACCCTTTGACTGTTTCGGTCATATATATACATCTTACGCGCCACTGTTTCGGACGTATTTATATGCATAAATTCTAGCGGCTTCAAATCAAGCGAGAGAAAGCTGGTAGGCCCACATGTGAGAGAATGGGTCTGTGTGGTCAGTGTGCAACACATAAAAGAAATCCTGCAGCACGCAGTGCATAATGAGAAAAAAAAAGGACCAATGTTTTTTATTAAAACGCCGACTTTGAGGTGTATTTTCGTATAGTATTTATTGTTGTATTCTCGTTTTCATGGTCTCAGGTGATAAAATGGAAAACACATTACAGAATTATTTTTTTTTTTATTATCACACTGGCCAATTCCCACCAAGGCAGGGTGGCCCGAAAAAGAAAAACTTTCACCATCATTCACTCCATCACTGTCTTGCCAGAAGGGTGCTTTACACTACAGTTTTTAAACTGCAACATTAACACCCCTCCTTCAGAGTGCAGGCACTGTACTTCCCATCTCCAGGACTCAAGTCCGGCCTGCCGGTTTCCCTGAACCCCTTCATAAATGTTACTTTGCTCACACTCCAACAGCACGTCAAGTATTAAAAACCATTTGTCTCCATTCACTCCTATCAAACACGCTCACGCATGCCTGCTGGAAGTCCAAGCCCCTCGCACACAAAACCTCCTTTACCCCCTCCCTCCAACCTTTCCTAGGCCGACCCCTACCCCGCCTTCCTTTCACTACAGACTGATACACTCTTGAAGTCACTCTGTTTCGCTCCATTCTCTCTACATGTCCAAACCACCTCAACAACCCTTCTTCAGCCCTCTGGACAACAGTTTTGGTAATCCTGCACCTCCTCCTAACTTCCAAACTACGAATTCTCTGCATTATATTCACACCACACATTGCCCTCAGACATGACTTCTCCACTGCCTCCAGCCTTCTCCTCGCTGCAACATTCGTCACCCATGCTTCACACCCATATAAGAGCGTTGGTAAAACTATACTCTCATACATTCCCCTCTTTGCCTCCAAGGACAAAGTTCTTTGTCTCCACAGACTCCTAAGTGCACCGCTCACCCTTTTCCCCCCTCATCAATTCTATGATTCACCTCATCTTTCATAGACCCATCCGCTGACACGTCCACTCCCAAATATCTGAATACATTCACCTCCTCCATACTCTCTCCCTCCAATCTGATATCCAATCTTTCATCACCTAATCTTTTTATCCTCATAACCTTACTCTTTCCTGTATTCACTTTTAATTTTCTTCTTTTGCACACCCTACCAAATTCATCCACCAATTTCTGCAACTTCTCTTCAGAATCTCCCAAGAGCACAGTGTCATCAGCAAAGAGCAACTGTGACAACTCCCACTTCATGTGTGATTCTTTATCTTTTAACTCCACGCCTCTTGCCAAGACCCTCGCTTTTACTTCTCTTACAACCCCATCTATAAATATATTAAACAACCACGGTGACATCACACATCCTTGTCTAAGGCCTACTTTTACTGGGAAATAATTTCCCTCTTTCCTACATACTCTAACTTGAGCCTCACTATCCTCGTAAAAACTCTTCACTGCTTTCAGTAACCTACCTCCTACACCATACACCTGCAACATCTGCCACATTGCCCCCCTATCCACCCTGTCATACGCCTTTTCCAAATCCATAAATGCCACAAAGACCTCTTTAGCCTTATCTAAATACTGTTCACTTATATGTTTCACTGTACAGAAATAGACATGATTTTGATTAGTTTCATGATGAAAACGACCTTGAAATTGAGCTAAAAGTAGCGGAAATGTTCAATTTTTACCAATGTTCAGGAGTAAGCAAATCACGCCACATGTCCAATACACGTCAACTGGGGAGTCTAATATTCTTTCACTAGTGCACTGATATTATTTATACCATTTTTACAATAATGTAGTAGTCTGCATAACAGTAAATTTTGTATTTTTTGTACGAATAAAAAATAAAAATAGAAAGCAATAGTAATATAAGAGGGGCCTAGAGACGTGACTAATGAACAGAGGATATGTTATTTTAGTGCCAAGAATGTCTACACTGTTTATTCTGGACCCTATTTTGAAATTGGCATCTTTTTTAATTTGCGTGGGTAGTTCAAATCAGTAAATGGGCAGTTTCTTGTACTCAACTGATAGAAAAAATGGAGTTCTAAAGAAATAGCTATGAGTTTGGTCAACTGGAACAACGAAAATGGCCAAAAACAGGGCTCAAAGTCGGCAAAATCACCAATGCGTTGTCGCCGAGACCACTAACTTTGCGGGAGCGTAATTCCCTGAGTTTTTGACCAAATTTCGTACTTTTGATGTCATTACCATCGGGAAAAGATTCTCTATCATTTCATAAGAAATTTTTTTTTTTTCAAAATTTTGCAACAAAGAATGACAGTTTCAGAAAGGGGCTTGCGACTGTCAAAGGGTTAAATTATGGGGAATCAAATACAAAATGTAAGATGACACAGTTACTTTTTGCTGATGATGCTGTGCTTTTGGGAGGTTCTAAAGAGAAGCTGCAAAGGTTGGTGGATGAGTTTGGGAGGGTGTGTAAAGAAAGAAAGTTGAAAGTGAACATAGATAAGAGTAAAGTGATAAGGGTATCAAACGAGTTTGGTAAAGAAAAATTGGATATCACATTGGAGGGAGGGAGGGAGTATGGAAGAAGTGAATGTGTTCACTTATTTGGGAGTTGACTTGTCAGTGAATTGGGTTTATGAAAGACAAGATAAACCATAGAATTGAAAGAAAAAGGATGGGTGGTACATTGAAAGAATTGAAGGAAAAAGGATGGGTGGTGCATCTGTGGAGACAAAGAAAGTTATCCATGGAGGCAAAGAAGGGAATGTATGAGAGTACTGTGGTACGAACACCCTTATATGGGTGTGATACATGGGTTGTAAATGCTGCAGCAAGAAGGAAGCTGGAGGCAGTGAAGATGCCATGTCTAAGACAATGTGTGGTGTAAATATTATGTAGAGAATTCATAGTCTGGAGATTAGGAGGAAGTGTGGAGTTACTAAATGTATTATTCAGCGAGCTGAAGTGGGTGTATAAATCAGTAGTGGAGGGGAGGAGGGGTAGGGGTCATCCTAGAAAAGGATGGAGGGAGGAGGTGAAAGAGGTTTTGTGTGCAAGGGGCCTGGGCATACAGCAGGCATGTGCAAGTGTGTTAGATAGAAGCGTGTTGGAGTGTCTGCAGGGCAATATTTTGTGAAGGGATTCAGGTAAACCAGTTGGCCAGACTTGAGGCCTGCACTTTAAAGGAGGGGTTTGAGATATTGCCTGTTTGGAGTAACATCTGAACTGTCGTATCTTGGTGCCTCTGCAAAGACAGTGATTATGTGTGATGATGGTGAAAGTTTCTTTTGGGTCACCCTGCCTTGGTGGGAGACGGCCGATACGTTGAAAAAAAAAAAATAATAATCTTTATTTCTGCAAGAATTTACACAACTTTATACAGACCTAGCTGACATCGATGACATACTATATAGAAAGCCCCTGGTTATGCAGAGCATTTCAGGCAACTTAGGTTAATTTTGTCTCCACAATGCAACCCACACCCGTCGGCTAACACCCAGGTTACCTACTTACTGCTAGGTAAACAGGGACAACAAATATCTTAAGGAAATATGCCCAATGTTTGCACCTGTACCAGAGATTGAACCACCAACACTCCATGTGTGAGCTAAGTGTGCTACCAAGCTATAGGACACTTTATGGTTTAAAAGTCTTTTCTTGCAGGTGAATAACAGGAGGATTATACAGGCTCAGAAAAAAAGCATTTTTATTATACCCAGTAACCTGAGCCCCAGTCTTAAGGTGGCTACCATGAACAACATGAAAGTTGCAGGTCCCAAGATTAAGTAGGCTGGCATTGTTGTTTGTATTCTTTTGAGTAAGGGGCTCAGTATCTCATTAGTTGATAACCCATCTACTGACACTTGAAACATATCAGCTACACTGAGCAAAGAAACCCCATCAAGAAATTTGTCCAAAAGATCGACAGCACAAACATGCTCCAAGAACTCTGACTTCATGTAGTAATTAATTACTTGGGTTACTGATCACCTCAAAAGTGAATGGGTAGATCTATTTGTCTTTGCTGGAGCACAAAGTTGAAGGACTCATAAAAGGAAAATGTAAAGAATGATCTGGGACTGGAGAGTGAATCATAGATCAATTTCTGGAAAAATGGTGCAAGGCCATATTTGACAATATATGCACATTTACTTCTCCCACATGAAACCTGCTGAGTTATTTTTGAATCTGGGAACATCCTTTGCAATAACTTGTCACTTGATTTGAATAGTGGTTCCTAAAAGTTTTAAGAGCCCTGATAATTTCTGCCTCAAGAACTTCATCCTTACAAATAAAAGATCTCACGACAGCATGGGTTTCTGTATGGAAGGTGGAGGCAGACTCTAATGCACTGGCTTGTACATGATGAGTCTCTGCTGGAGGTGGAGGAGAAATTAGCAGATCTTCTATGTCAGAGCCATTACTTCCTGAATTCACAGCTGAAGCTTGAGAAAGTGGTGTGAATTTCATGAATCTCTAGATGGATTCTTTGTTTTTTATTTATCTTCGGAGTTAGCGCTACCTTTGTCTTGTACTTAAGTCGTTCAACATGGGACTTTTTCCAATGTTGCCAAGTTCAAAGTCTTTACCACACAGAAGACATCATGTTTTTCTTCCTGTCAGATCCATGTTATAGCTAGCCAATGTTAAAACTGAGGATCCATCAGCCCAAATAAGCTTACCCTCAATACAGACAAAACCTATTTCATACAGTTTGGAAACAGAGCTGCAAATGTTCAACCTAAGATAATGATAAACGAATCCACCTTAACAGTAGCCTCAAATTCCAGACACACACAACAAATTTCTAAGAAAATCTCTAAAACAGTAGGCATACTATCAAAGATACGATACTATGTTCCACAATCAGCTCTCCTTGCGCTTTATCAATCACTCATCTACTCTTATCTCACATATGGTATTTGTGCATGGGGATCAACAACATTAAATCACTTAAGACCATTAATAACCCAGCAAAAGGAAGCAGTCAAAATGATAAATGCCCACTCCCAACAGTATACTCCACCAATATTTAAAAGTCTAAAACTGCTCACCGTTAAGAACATCCACACTTATTCATGTGCCCATTACATCCATAGAACACTGCACTTAAATATAAACCCTCCACTCAAACTTCTCCTCACCAACCTTAACAGGTCACACGACCATAACACAAGACACAGATCTCTTTTTGATGTATCTAGTGTCCATATGCACATAAAGGGCCCCAAAATTTGGAATTCATTACCAGTAAATACTAAAGTAACCAAGTCTGAACACCAATTTAAGGCTCTTCTCAAAAACGACCTACTCGCCTTAAACTAAATACTCAATATTTAACTTTACCAAAAATCTCCCAATTACCTAAATCTTAAAACTTCAAATCTAGATCCCCAAAGTTCATACATTATTAATAACACATTGTAGTATAAATACCTACCCAAAACAATACCGCCTTACAGCCAATTGTAGCATTCTCGTACTGTAAACTACTTTCAACAACTCACAATGTCATATTCCCATAATATAAGTTCAATATTTATTATTGAAACTATTGTAATTAAAGTAAAATTACCGTCTACTATAAATAAAAAAAATGTACAACTTAAACTTTGATTAATTTCATTAGTATTAAGTAGTCTATAAGCCATAAAATTAAATCTATCCATAATGCCTAGGCATGATAGTGGGAGGAAGGAGGAGGAAGGAGGAGGGAGGAGGAGGAGGGAGGAGGAGGAGGAGGGAGGAGGAGGAGGAAGGAAAAGGAGGGAGGAGGAGGAGGGAGGAGGAGGAGGAGGGAGGAGGAGGAGGGAGGAGGAGGAGGAGGGAGGAGTAGGAGGGAGGAGGAGGAGGAGGGAGGAGGAGGAGGAGGAAGGAGGAGGAGGAGGAGGGAGGAGGAGGACGGAGGAGGAGGAGGAGGGATGAGGAGGAGGGAGGAGGAGGAGGGAGGAGGAGGGAGGAGGAGGAGGGAGGAGGAGGAAGGAGAAGGAGGAGGGAGGAGGAGGAGGGAGGAGGAGGAGGGAGGAGGAGGAGGGAGGAGGAGGAGGGAGGAGGGAGGAGGAGGAGGAGGGAGGAGGAGGAGGGAGGAGGAGGAGGGAAGAGGAGGAAGGAGGAGGAGGGAGGAGTAGGGAGGAGGAGGAGGGAGGAGGAGGAGGGAGTAGGAGGTGGGAGGAGGAGGGAGGAGGAGGAGGGAGGAGGAGGAGGGAGGAGGGAGGGAGGAGGGAGGGAGGAGGAGGGAGGAGGGAGGGAGGGAGGAGGAGGAGGAGGAGGAGGAGCCAATCAAAAAGAAAGGGGAGCACTGCAAGGGAGCTAGGTGCCCACAGAGGGAGAGCAAATGCACAGAGGTGGGGGGAAGGGGAAGTGATGAAATAAATAATGAAGGAACAGAAACACGAGACAGAAGAAAGAAAGACAACCCAGAGGAGAAAAAAGGAAAGAGGAAAGGGGAAGAGGGAGAAGAAGAAAAAAGGAGGAATCAGGTTAAGTCATGGGTGTTCTGAAGTTTGGAGCATTTTACAATGTAGTGGGAGAGGAAGGCATCTACAGAGACGAAGCCAGGACTAAGATTCATACAAGGAAAGTTGTGTATTAGAGAGGATTCAACTAGATGGCGACTGTTAGAGTTGGAAGTAGGGAAGACAGTTTTAGCAGAATACCAGTTAATAGGATGGCTATGATCTCTGACGTGACAGAAAAGAGCATTGTTAGTGTCACAGTATTGTGCCTTTTTTTTTTTTGTTATTTACAATCCCTTTATTTTGTGCTTACTGTTTTATTATGTGTAAACTATATTATTTTTGTACTGCATAAAATTAAATAAAAATCTGAATTTGAACTGTGATGTTAGCACTCTTCTGGTAAGACAGCAGTTGAATGAATGATGATGATGAATGATTTTCCTTTCTCCTTTTTCTTTTTTAGTCACCCTACATAGGTGGGACACAGCTGATGTATTAAAAAAATCTCAAAAGGGCACCCTTCTAAATACCATACTATACTAACCTTGACCACACCTTGTTTCTTTAACATGTTATAAGCTTCTAGAATTTTGGGCTCTGCCTTCAGGTCAATGGTCCAGGTGTAGAGAAGCTCCACAACCTTGGTCTTCACCATGATGTGGGTGTGGTTCCCCAGATATTTTGGCGACACTAATTTGATCATCTCGTTCAAGAAGCGAAATTTACCGATCTCGGAATGGAAGGCAGGGCCACAGTTGTTGACACAGGCTTGTAGAACCTGTGTTGTAGTTCATGAGGATAAAAAAAAAAAAGTTAAAATGATGAACTACTTGTTCAGTAATCCTTGTTCAAAGAAACACAACAAGTTGAACATTAAAAGTCTACTTCCCAATATTTATTTTTATTAATAACTTTATTATTATTATTATTATTATTATTATAAGAAGGAATTAAAACAGTCATACAACATTTGGGGAATGGGAAGTAACCAGGATTGATCCAAGAAAGGTCAGAGCAGCTCCAATTCCTTGGATAAAGAGCCCTTCATTGGCATCGAGGCACCCCTTACCCTGAAAGGATCATACACATACATATGAAAAAGCATGAAATAATACAGGCAGAAAACAAACAAGAAAAAATACAACAGTATAGGTCCACATTCCTTTATCTGAAATTCTGAAATTTGAAAAGTTCCGAAAACCGAAGTTTTCTCGTGGAGTGTGGAGCATCATCTTCTCTACATAACTCCAATGCCACCAGTTGTGTCTCGGCACTTGTAGTGTTCAAGCATGTGTCTGTTGTTCGCTGATACATGTACAGGTCTCCCTCAACATTCGCGAGGGTTAGGGGATCAAGAGCCTCGCGAATGTTGAAAAATCGCGAATGTTTGGTGCCCCAATATATTGTAGGGAAATATAATACAATACTGCTTAACTTGTTGAACCATGAACAATCATAAAATACATGAAAACGTCGTAAATTGTACTAAATACATATATGTTATGGTTTAATAAGATGTATGTTATTAAATACCACTGCCTCCACCACTGCTGTCGTGTGGGGTTCAGTAGGAGATACGAGGGTTGAAGGTAAACACCTTGTTGGATGGTAACACTATATATTGTCAGACTGTGGTAAGGAAGGGATGAGCCCAGCCTGCCATGTAACTGCCTGGATGGATGTCTAAACGCCGACTGAGAGCGGGGCAGCTCGTCTCACTCGCTCGCTGCATCCCGTGACGTCATACAGTCACAGGCCTAAGGGATCTTCTATATAAACACATGGATGGTATTATGATACTCAGCTAATCTATATAACACATATAAGGGAGGATCAGCAACTATGCTGACAGCTCGGTCATGTTACGTATGTCGTCTCGACATACACTACTATGCTATAGGCTGAACAGGCAGGAGGTTCTGGGCTGATTCTATACAATAACAAATTCATATATAACTTAGAACTAATGGATGGTATCATACTGGATGTTAACAAAATGAGTTTTACGTAATGGGTGTTAACGTAATCACTTTTAACGTAATGAGTTTCATTGTAATGTATTAGAATTATACGAATAAATCATGGCACATTATGGATGGAATTGATCGATCGATCTGTATTCGTGCACTCTACGGATTCTGAGGATGAATAAATATATTCAAATTCAAACTTTATTCTCTATAAGGATTACAAAGCTGAGTTTACAGAATTTGGTTGTGTGGTTTACATGTAGTAAAATAATAATTACAGAGTGTACCCTAGAACGCCTAGCATGGCTAGGCATTTCGGGCAGACTTATATTAAATCTTAGGTTTAAAATGTTACAAAATTATGAGATAAGTTGGTATTATGGCTAAGTGACTAAATACTAGTTGTGAGTTTAGCAATGTGAATGCTTTTGTTTTGGCACTATACGTATGGCACTATACGTAGTTTCAGTATTGGAGTATCACAGGCCAACTTATGACTAGTTAAGATTCATTATTTTGAGATTGAGATTGATATTTCTGTTTATGGTCAAATGGGTGAGTGAGTGTAAGTGTGAACCACCAGGTGGTATTCGTATTATTAGTTGACAGGGTGTATCAGGGAGATAAGATGTTTTCTGATGGTAGTTTTGAAGGTGATGAATGTGTCTGCAGTTTTGGAATTTTCAGGTAGGGTGTTCCAGATTTTAGGGCCTTTGACATACATTGAATTTTTGTAAAGGTTTAGTCGGACACGGGGAATGTCATAGAGATGTTTGTGTCTGGTGTTGTGCCTGTGGGTTCTGTCACAACTATCAAGAAAGCGTTTTAGGTCAAGGTTAATATTGGAATTTAAGGTCCTGTAGATGTAGATTGCACAGTAGTAAGTGTGGATGTACTGAACAGGGAGTAAGTTTAGATCTATGAAGAGTAGGGGGGTGTGTTGCCAGGGATGGGATTTAGTGATTATTCTTACTGCGGCTTTTTGTTGGGTTATTATTGGCTTTAGGTGTGTTGCTGCAGTTGAACCCCAAGCACAGATAGCATAGGTGAGGTATGGATATATAAGTGAATGGTATAGTGTGAGAAGGGCAGTTTGTGGCACGTAGTATCGTATCTTGGAGAGGATCCCAACCGTTTTGGATACTTTTTTGGTTATGCGTTGGATATGGGTGCTGAAGTTCAGGTTGTTGTCGAGGTATAGGCCTAGGAATTTGCCCTCATTATGCCTGGTAATTAGAGTGTTGTCGATCTTAATGTTAATCTGCGCATCTCCTGCTCTGCTACCAAACATAATGTAGTAGGTTTTGTCAACGTTAAGAGTAAGTTTATTGGCTGTCATCCAAGTCGATATTTTGATCAGCTCCTCATTAACAATGGTGTTGAGGGTTGCAAGATTAGGGTGAGAGATGACATAAGTCGTGTCGTCAGCAAAGAGAATGGGGTTCAGGTGTCGAGATATGTTTGGAAGATCATTGATGTATATGAGGAAGAGCAGGGGACCAAGGACACTTCATTGCGGAACTCCAGTATCAAGTGGCTGTGTTGTTGATGCTGTGTCTTTAATGGTGACATACTGATACCTATTAGTAAGGTAAGATTTGAAATATGCAAGCGCATGGCCTCTTATACCATAATGGTCAAGTTTGTGGAGTAGGATGCTGTGGTCTACTGTGTCAAAAGCTTTTCTTAGGTCAATAAAAATTCCTAGTGGATATTCCTTATTTTCCAATGCTGTGTAAAGCAGATCTAGGATTTTTATAATTGCATCGTTAGTGCTTTTATTTTTCCTGAATCCAAATTGGCAGGGGTTGAGTATGTTTTGTGACGTTATAAATGAATATAGTCTCCTGTGCAAGAGTTTCTCAAAGATTTTGGATAGCAATGGTAAGTTTGATATTGGCCTATAGTTTTTTAAATCTGTAGGGTCACCACCTTTATGTATTGGTGTAACCCTTGCCGTCTTGAGTAGTTTCGGGAAGGTGCTAGCTTCTAGTGACTTGTTAAAAAGCAATGAGATAGTATGCGAGAGGACATAGGCCACTCTCTTGTACAATAATGGTAGGACATGAGACAGATTCCCTGAGTTATTTTTAAGTGACTTTATAATCTCGGTGACTTCCGTGGGCTCAGTTGGAGCAAGATAGAAGGAATTTGGGAAATTCCCATCTAGGTAGTCCCCGGCATGGGCATTGGTACGTGGGATTTTATTGGCGAGATTAGAACCTATGGTTGAGAAGAAATCATTTATCTTGTTAGCTGTGTCGGTGGGTTGCAGTGGTGTTTCATTAGGTTTAGTTAGGACAATATTCTTGTTTTTTTTTCAGTTTGTGGGTCCCTAGAATCTGAGAGAGTGTTTTCCAGGTCTTTTTTATATCTCCTCTTGTGTCAGTGAATCTACTGGAGTAGTATAGTTGTTTGGCTTTCTTTATTACTTTGGTGAGGACTGATGAATAGTGTTTAAGAATATCTTTGTGTATTAAGCCCTGTCTATATTGCTTTTCATATTGGTGTTTCTTATCAATGGATTTCAGAATGGTGCTGGTTAGCCATGGGCAACCAAGCCGTTTGTTTGTCATGTTTCGTTTTTATAGGACAATGTTTGTTGTATAGTCTAAGTAGTTTGTTAAGAAAAATGTCTGTCCAGTCGTCAATACCATTGGCCTTGGAGAATTCTGTAGGCCAGTCAACAGTCTCTAGGTCAGCTGTGAACTTCCTTATTGAGGCCTCATCATGGAGTCTAAATGAGACTTTGTTGTATTCAAGTGGTGGTTTACTAATGTTTGTCAAGAGGAAGGTAGGGTAGTGGTCTGTAGTGCTATCTGTGATTATCCCTGATTTAAGGGGGGCTAGTATATTGGTCCATATGTGGTCTATTATGGTTGCACTTGTTTCAGTGAGCCTGGTTGGTTTAGTTATTGTTGGTATGAGAAGTGTGTTGTTCATACTGTTGATGAAATCAGTTACAGGCTGATCATCTAGTAGGCCAAGGTTGATATTGAAGTCTCCAGCTAAGAGAAGGTGGTGCTTATTCATTTGTCTGTTTGTTATTGGTGCCTTTAATTTCTCACTGAAGTTTGGGATGTTAGTGTGGGGTATCCGGTAAATGGCACCGATTGTTATAGGCGTCTTAAGGTTTTTTACAGTAAAATTAGCAAAAATGTATTCTCCATATTTATCACTAAAGCAATTGGTGCTGATACAAGATAATTGGTTAGAGTAATAGATTGCAATACCACCCCCAACTTGGTATGGTCTGCAGTTGTGGATTGCTGTGTATCCTGGTAGAGGGTAGATATCTATTGTGTCCTGTTTTAGCCAGGTCTCGGTAAGAATAATGCAGGAGAAGGGTGTCTTTAGTGATTCAAGGAGTGCCAGGAGGTCATCATAGGTTATATATATATATATATATATATATATATATATATAATATATATATATATATAATATATATATATAATATATATATATATATAATATACATATATATATATATAATATATATATATAATATATATATATATAATATATATATATATATATAATATATATACAGTGGACCCCCGCATAACGATGGCATCGCATAGCGATTTTTCCGCATAACGATTACTTTTATCGCAAAATTTTTGCCCCGCATACCGATTAAAAACCCGCATACCGATTTTCGTCCGAGACGCGTCCAATGTGCCCTCAGCCAGCCTCACATGTGCCGCTCCGTCCCATTGTTTACCAGCCAGCC
>NC_091332.1:26957734-27040234 GCF_038502225.1 Cherax quadricarinatus
TTCTAAACTCCACTATCCTCGTCACTTCGTCAGAGACTGCAGACGGCGGGCATTAAACATCTTCAACACACCCAGAGAAGACACTGCCAAGAAGAGATACATAGTCCTCCCCACCAACTCCATTGCCAAACATGTTTCCAACATCTTTTCCAATACATCATTCCAAGTATCTACCTCCACAACCACGACCATCAAGGACATCACCAGTAGTAGACAGGACAAGCCTCCATCCTCTGCAGGGGTATACATAATCCCTTGTAATGACTGCAACAAATTATATGTGGGCGAAACATCAAGAGACCTCCAAACACGTATTTCAGAACACCAATATGCAAGCAGGACTGACGATACAAGGAATGCCTGTGTACAACATCGCAATTCACACAACCATTTAATTAACTACAGAAACTCAAGACTTATCGCCACAGAAGACAACACTCAATACCGAAGAATCCTGGAATCATCGCTTATCTCTATAACCAACAATTTCAACCAGAACAACGGCTTCTATAACATAGCTGAACCACTCGCCAAGAAACTTCTTCATCGCTATCCCACATAAGAACATAGAACACTGCAGAAGGTCTACTCACAACTTGTCCATTACCCCTGCCAAGCTACCCAAGACTCTATAACTCCACCCGGTAGATCATCAGATGCAGCATTCTCCACCTGACCTCAACATTCTGAACATGACTATAAATACTCCCGTACCTTCCACCCCAGGTAGATCTGTGTGTGACTTGAAAAAGCCCACTGTGTGGGTGAAACGTTGTCAATAAAGGATCACATTATACTGCATATGTGTTTATATTTCCACGAGTTGCTACGAATGAAGGCAGTGGTGGAGGCAGTGGTATTTAATAACATACATGTTATTAAACCATAACATGTATGTATTTAGTACAATTTACGACGTTCTCATGTATTTTATGACTGTTCATGGTTCAACGAGTTAAGCAGTATTGTATTATATTTCCCTACAATATAATGGGGCACCAAACATTCGTGATTTTTCAACATTCGCGAGGCTCTTGATCCCCTAACCCTCGCGAATGTTGAGGGAGACCTGTAATATGTTATTAAATACCACTGCCTCCACCACTGCCTCCACCACTTCCTCAACCACTGCGAGTCCCTACTACCCTCCCTCCGACCCCTGCAACTGGCAGCCAGCCCTCCCACCAGTGGGGTGAGTGTTTTGTTTGTTCATTATTTGCTATTAAACTACAGTATAAATAATGTAAACCCATTCATGACTGCATATTGGAATGGCTATTCCGACAGGTATTGGACGGTGACACGGTGACATCATGTGTTTACTCTTGAACACAGCAAAGAATCAAACATTTCTGCTACTGCTAATAATAACAATAGCAATAATAATAATAATAATAATAATAATAATAATAATAAATACGATAGAATTGAAGAAGGAAATTGTACAAAAATACGAGGGAGTGGTTGACACATCGTCAGTATGGCTTTGTTTATGCTGGAGTGAGCCTTAGTCTCCGTGCTCTTCCAAACATTTCACAATAATTCATTGTGTTTGATGCTTGTAGATTGAGCGCGACTGGAGTGGTAGAGGCAGTGGTTGAGGAAGCGGTTGAGGCAGCAGTTGAGGCAGTGGGTGAGGCAATGGTAGAGGCAGCGGTTTAGGCAGCGGTTGAGGCGATGGTAGAGGCAGCAGTTGAGGCAGTGGTATTTAATAACATATATATTATAAATAATAATAGTACATATTAATAACATATTATTATTGTATTATTATTATTATTATTATTATTATTAATAACAAGTATGTTATTAAATACCACTGCCTCAACCACTGTCTCAACCGCTGTCTCAACCGCTGCCTCAACCGCTGCCTCAACCGCTGCCTCAACCGCTGCCTCAACCGCTGCCTCAACCGCTGCCTCAACCGCTGCCTCAACCGCTGCCTCAACCGCTGCCTCTACCATGGCCTCTACCATGGCCTCTACCATGGCCTCTACCATGGCCTCTACCATGGCCTCTACCATGGCCTCTACCATGGCCTCTACCATGGCCTCTACCATGGCCTCTACCATGGCCTCTACCATGGCCTCTACCATGGCCTCTACCATGGCCTCTACCATGGCCTCTACCATGGCCTCTACCATGGCCTCTACCACTGCTTCACCCACTGCCTCAACTGCTTCCTCAACCACTGCCTCTACCACTCCAGTCACACTCAGTCTACAAGCACCAAATACTACAGTGAACTATTGTGAAATGTTTGGAAGAGCACGGAGACTAATGCTCACTCCAGCATAAACAAAGCCACACTGACAATGTGTCAACCACTCCCTCGTATTTTTGTACAATTTCCTTCTTTAATTCTTTCGTATTTATTATTATTATTATTATTATTATTACTATTTTTATTATTACTATTGTTATTATTAGCAGTAGCAGAAATGTTTGATTCTTTGCTGTGCTCAAGAGTAAACACATGATGTCACCATCCAATACCTGTCCGAATAGCCATTCCAATATGCAGTCATGAATGGGTTTACATTATTTATACTGTAGTTTAATAGCAAATAATGAACAAACAAAACACTCGCCACACTGGTGGGAGGGCTGGCTGCCAGTTGCGGGGGTCAGAGGGAAGGTAGTAGGGACTCGCAGGTGGCGGGAAACTTGAATATGATTTGGCGGCTGGGAATTTGGAGGCTGGGAATTTGGAGGTTTGGAATTCGCGAATGTGTGAAGCCCGCGAAAGTTGAAACTGCAAATGTTGAGGGAGACTTGTATTTTGTTTTTGCTTTTTATTTTGTGACTGTTTAATTTCACTGTGAAAATGTCATGAAGAGCTGCAGATACCCCTATGGGTAACAGTGAGAAAAAGAAAAGGAAGCATCTGACGTTATCAATAACGCAGAAAGCTATTGCAGAAGCTTGATCGTGGTGCGTCAGTGTGGAGTCTTACTGAAGAAAATGGTGTTATAGCGACAGTGATAACCAAAAACTAATGAAAAATAGGAAAACACTGCATAAGGCAAAAAATGAAGATCTTGACTGTGTGCTAATGGAGTTACAGGAAGATGACACTGAAGAAATGCTGAACATTGACAATGATGCACCTGCTGTGCATTCCTTGAATGATAATGATACTGCTAAAATGGTGTTAAAACACAAATAAGCAATTGTTGGCCTTTAACAACATGCATTTATCAGTGAGCAAGAGATTATGGCAATTTACTCAGTTAACCCTTTGACTGTCGCAACCCCAAATTTTCTGATTGTTTTAAGCCCAAAAAAACTTTTCTGCGATCAGTACTTACTGAGATATAGAGGCGTAAAGTTGGCAGAAAATGAGCCATGTATGGCAACAGCGGCGAATGCCACTCACCCGGTAAACTTTGGTTTACTTGCATTCCAAGGTTTCTTGTTTTTTTCACTATTTTATTTTTTCAGGTAACTTACGTGGCCTGTGAGTCCAAAGTAAGGTGCAATGTACATATATACACTCGTTGTATACAACACAATAAGCGCACAAACATAATTATCAATATAGTTTACACAAACAATACAAATAAGTGTTTATTACTATTGTTTTATAATATATACATGTATACAAATGTACAGTCACTGGACATGTTCCTAAAAGTTCTGCAGCTTGTGGAACTCTTTGAAACATGGTTTCAAAGAGTTCCACAATGGTGTTTTACACTCCTCACACATAAAATGAGTGTGTGCGCATTTTTGTAGGCTTTTTTTTTTATGTGCAAACACAAAACACCTCATCTGAGCAGTTTTCTTCGAAGTATTAGCAGGCACTTGTGTTAGGTTTTTTTTTTTTTTTTTTCAACAAGCTGGCCGTCTCCCACCGAGGCAGGGTGACCCAAAGAGAAAGAAAATCCCCAAAAAGAAAATACTTTCATCATTCAACACATTCACCTCACTCACACATAATCACTGTTTTTGCAGAGGTGCCCAGAATGCAACAGGTTAGAAGTATATACGTATAAAAATACACAATATATCTCTCCAAACTGCCAATATCCCAAACCCCTCCTTTAGAGTGAGGCATTGCACTTCCCATTTCCATGACTCAAGTCTGGTTATATAAAATAACCAGTTTCCCTGAATCCCTTCACTAAATAATACCCTGCTCACACTCCAACAGATCGTCAGGTCCCAAATACCATTTGTCTCCATTCACTCCTATCTAACACGCTCATGCACGCTTGCTGGAAGTCCAAACCCCTCGCCCACAACACTTCCTTTACCCCCTCTCTCTCCAACCTTTTCGAGGACGACCCCTACCCCGCATTCCTAGGTAAATGGTCGTGTCATCATTCCTTCCTTCCTACCTTCCTGCACTCCTTTCCTACCTTCCTTCCTACATTCCTTCCTTCCTTCCTTCTTCTTTCCTTCCTACCTTACCTTTTTCCTTCCTTTCATCTCGTCCTGCCTTCCTTTCTTCCTTCCTTCTGGTTTCTATAATATATATACACATATATATAGTTACTGGATACTTTCATATAACTGCTATTATCTTCAGCAAAGCAAGCTTTTGTGTGTGTGTGTGTGTGTGTGTGTGTGTGTGTGTGTGTGTGTGTGTGTGTGTGTGTGTGTGTGTGTGTGTGTGTGTGTGTGTGTGTGTGTGTGTGTGCGTGCGTGCGCGTGCGTGCGTGCGCTTCTAATTGTTCTGAGTCAGGGTCGGCAGCTGTCAAAATGACATTGTCTCATTACTCACTTCCCCTACCCCCTGTCAAAACAATGAGGTAGGATGCTCGCTTACTCTCCATCATTCTATCTAATTATCTTTCTCCTTCATTCTCTCCCTCATTCTCTTCCTCATTCTCCTTCATTCTTCTGGTACCCTGGGCATTGCTTTTGGTCACAAACTCCTCAAAACCATAAAACTGATCTTCACTGACACTTCCATCTGTGTTAGAGCATCACTTGGGAAGATTTGCTGCAGAGTCACATATTTCTTACTGCTAGGCATGCTGAACAAAGACTACTGAAATGGCATTCCCACAATGCACCACTGGCTCCCTGATTTTTTTTATATGGTGCACACTGACCATGGAGATCCATTCTCTCACATGTGGGCCTACCAGCTTTCTCCTGCTTGATTTGAAGCCTCTAGAATTAATGCGTATTAATACGTCAAACACAGTGACTCGTAAGACGTATACGTATATATGACCGAAACAGTCAAAGGGTTAAAGAGAGATTGCTTAGAGAGAAACCTATGTTAATAAGAGAGACGACACTTGAAGAAGTCTTTAAAAACACCGTCTACCAATCATCTTGAGAATCGTCTTGAGAATCATGTTCCTGGTCTATAATTATCCCAGTACTACAGTGGACCCCCAACATTTGATGGTAATCCGTTCCTGAGAGCTCATCGAATGTCAAAAATATCGAAAGTCGAATTAATTTTCCCCATAAGAAATAATGGAAATCAAATTAATCCGTGCAAGACACCCAAAAGTATGAAAAAAAAAATTTTACCACATGAAATATTAAATTTAATGCGATAGAATAATTACAATAACAACAATAACAATAGAATAATTGACACTTACCTTTAATGAAGATCTGGTGATGATTGATGGGATGGGAGGAGGGGAGTGTGGATGGTGTTAGGTGTTTAGAAGGGGAATCCCCTTCCATTAGGACTTGAGGTATCAAGTCTTTTTCCGGGGTTACTTCCCTTCTTTTAATGCCACTAGGACCAGCTTGAGAGTCACTGGACTTCTGTCACATAACATATCTGTCCATAGAGCTCTGTACCTTCCGTTCCTTTAAGATTTGTCTAAAATGGGCCACAACATTGTCATTGTAATAGTCACCAGCATGGCTTGCAATAGCTGTGTTAGGGTGATTTTCATCCATAAAGGTTTGCAGTTCAACCCACTTTGCACACATTTCCTTAATCTTTGAAGTAGGCACAATGGATTCCACAACTGGCATAGGCTTCTCAGGGTTAGCCCCAAACCCTTCAAAATCTTTCTTAATTTCCATACTAATTCTCACCCTTTTTACCACAGGGTTGGCACTAGAAGCTTTCTTGGGGCCCATGGTGACTTATTTTCCAGAAACAAGTACCAAAACAGTGATAATATGGATAATATGGAATGGACTGAATGTATCCTTAGATGCGCGCACACTGACTGGCTTGTAAACACTGGCACACACGGGGCAGTTCAGGCCATACGTGGACATGTCTCGTACGAATCGTATCGAATAGCGGGTTTTTGATCGAATGTCGAGGCAAATTTTTGCGTTAAAATGCATCGAATGTCGGATTTATCGAATGTCGATGCCATCGAATGTCGGGGGTCCACTGTATTTCATTTTCAATATATTACTCTATAAATAAACTGTAGTAGTATTTGTGGTCTCTATTTATGTTTGATCATGAGGTGCAGCCCAAGACCCCACCTTCATTCTGAATTTCGAAAAATTCTGAAATTTGAAACACTACTGGTCCCAAGAGTTTTGGATAAAGGAATGTAGACCTGTACTGTATACCTTTACCAAAGCCAATATTATGTTCCTGCAGTACACAGTAAACCCTCGCTGTAACGGTCCAAATATAACAGACTTGAAATTATGAGAAAAATCCACTGGGTAAACTGTACAATTAACTCCTTTATTTTCAATGTTTTTACAATACATCCATAAACTGTATGTACAGTACTACACTAGAGTACTTTAGTGCCCCTTATTGCTATTTTTTAACATTCTGATTTAACATCTACTCAGACATTCCCCTCTATTATTCCACTATATCAAGGACCTAAAATATCCTTTGCATCTTTTTTTTTTTTTTTTTTTTTAAATTCTTAAACTGTAGGATATATTTTCTATAGGGATCAATTCCAAAATGAACAAAACCCATCCAGTATTTATGGAATTACAACAGTACAAGGTTAAAGGTCGTGGAGCATTACACAGCAACAGTGGGTGTTGCCACATGGACCCACTTTTTTTGTGTGTGGGGGGGGGGGGGGAGAAGGGTTTGTTTTCAAAACTAAATATGATTTTTTGTCTGGATACTAATTGTTATTTGTTTCATTATACGTATACAGTATTCAAATTTAGTTGCACAAAATTCAGTAAAGCAACTTAGTGCACATGCACATACAGTGGACCCCCGGTTAAC
Source organism: Cherax quadricarinatus (assembly GCF_038502225.1). Lineage (NCBI taxonomy): Eukaryota > Metazoa > Arthropoda > Malacostraca > Decapoda > Parastacidae > Cherax > Cherax quadricarinatus. The sequence goes on from NC_091332.1 coordinate 26,964,888, forward strand.
GATATTTTTTCACTCCAGAAGTATGTTCAGGTGCCAATACTGACCGAATTTGTTCCCATAAGGAATATTGTGAAGTAGATTAGTCCATTTCAGACCCCCCAAACATGCACGTACAAACACACTTACATAATTGGTCGCATTCGGAGGTGATCGTTATGCGGGGGTCCACTGTACTAAATCAACAACACTTCCATCAGTGTTTGACTGTTTCTATGCACTATGTACGTATAATGTTTGACTTTCTATGCGCCAAGTACAATCGCTGTAGACGCTATTAGAATTCTTACAGTGAGCTGAACTCCTCAAACAACGTACTGTATTAGATATAGTGTTGTCTCAAGACTTACTGATATAAATTGTATCTCTGCATTGTGAAGGTCTTCTTGAGAGGTGAGCACATACACAAAAAACATTTCCTTTGAGCTTTCATCTTTTCAGTGGAAGGCTGCAGACACGATAGAATTTGCTTGTCAGTGTGGCAGCAGTGATGAGTGCAAGTTTTGAGTTATGGATTGGCTGCAACTGAAGCACTTTCATGGCTATTTTCTGTGTCACCTTCAGTAACATTCAGATTCAGATTTATTTCAGCATGATACAATGTTTGTACAGAGATGGGTGACATTTAGATGAGGATGTAGAAAGTCCCTTAGTATGCAGAGGATTTCGGACAAACTTAATCCTATCTTAAGGCTAATGAGGCAATAACTATTGATTGCTTATATGTATATACATTCTGTAAGTGGTCATGACAAATTTAGGAATTACAAGAAACAAAAGATCTAGGTAGTAGGTTGGTAGACAGCCACCGCCCAGGGAGGTACTACCGTCCTGCCAAGCGAGTGTAAAATGAAAGCCTGCAACTGTTTTACATGATGGTAGGATTGCTGGTGTCCTTTTTTGTCTCATGAACATGCAAGATTTCAGGTACGTCTTGCTACTTCTACTTACACTTAGGTCACACTACACAACATGTACAAGCATATATATACACACCCCTCTAGGTTTTCTTCTATTTTCTTTCTAGTTCTTATTCGTGTTTACTTCCTCTTATCTCCATGGGGAAGTGGAACAGAATTCTTCCTCCATAAGCCATGCGTGTTGTAAGAGGCGACTAAAATGCCGGGAACAAGGGGCTAGTAACCCCTTCTCCTGCATAGATTACTAAATTTAAAAAGAGAAACTTTTGTTTTTCTTTTTGGGCCACCCTGCCTCAGTGGGATATGTCCAGTTTGTTGAAAAAAAAAAAAAAAAAAATCTAGGTAGTAGGTTGGTAGACAGCAACAGCCCAGGGAGGTACTACTGTCTTACCAAGCGAGTGTAAAATGGAAGCCTTTAATTGTTTTACATAATTTATTTTTTATTTTTTTATTTTATTTAAAAATTTGAGCACACATACAGAGGTACAAAAAATACAGATAAGAGCAGCATGCCAAAGCCACTTATACTATGCATAGCATTACGGGCTGGCTTAAAATTAACTTAAGATTAACTAAGCAATGATGAAATCAGTGATAAAACTTTAATGTAAACAGATTACTATAAAGCACAAGTGAGTATTACAAAGACAGGTCATATGGTTGTATGCATTGTTGTACATTCAGTAAAATGGAGTATTCTGTTAGGTAGTGTATTTAAAAAATAATAAAGTTAGATTGGGTTTTAGGTTTAACATTTATGTGATATAATTGTGAGAAACATTTAAGATATACAATTTATAAGGTTCAGTTATTCAGTATTCATTTGGTTTTGGGTGAGTAAGTGATCTTTGAGAAGAGACTTGAATTTATAAACAGGTAGTGTTTCTTTTATATTTACAGGTAATGAATTCCAGATTTTAGGGCCTTTTATGTGCATTGAGTTTTTGCATAGTGTGAGATGGACACGAGGAACATCAAAGAGTGATCTGTGCCTTGTGTTATGGTCATGTGTTCTGTTGAGGTTGGCAAGGAGATGTTTGAGGGGAGGGTTAATATCAGAGTTAAGTGTTCTATGTATGTAATAGGTGCAGTAATAAGTATGGATGTTTTGTATGGTGAGTAGGTTTAGTGTATTGAATATTGGTGGAGTGTGCTGCCTATAGTAAGAATTTGTTATCATTCTAACTGCAGCCTTTTGTTGGGTAATTAGTGGTCTGAGATGGTTACTTGTTGAGCCCCATGCACAAATTCCATAGGTGAGATAGGGGTAAATAATAGAGTGATATAGGGCCAGGAGGGCTGACTGTGGAGCATAGTACCGTATCTTCGATAGTATGCCTACAGTCTTGGAAATTTTCTTAGAAATTTGTTGTATATGTGTATGAAATTTGAGTCTATTATCAAGGTGGATTCCTAAGAATTTTCCCTCTGTTAGCTTTGTGATAGGTGATCCGTTTATCATTATGTTAAGAGGGACATCTGTAGCTCTGTTACCAAACTGAATGAAGTAGGTTTTGTCAATGTTTAGTGTAAGTTTGTTAGTCCTCATCCAGGTAGATATTTTCTGTAATTCGGTATTTACAGTATTGGTTAGCGTGACTGGGCTCGGGTGGGAGAAGACGTATGTAGTGTCATCTGCAAATAGTGTGGGTTTGAGTAATTGCGAAGCATTTGGTAGGTCATTTATGTATAGGAGAAAGAGAAGAGGGCCAAGGACACTTCCCTGTGGGACACCAACTGTAATTGGTTGTGCAGAAGAGTTTGCCCCATTTGCATACACATATTGGCTTCTGTTGCTGAGGTATGACTTGAGGTAGTTGAGGGAGTGCCCTCTTATACCATAGTGTGACAATTTTACGTGGAGCAAGTCATGGTTAACTGTATCAAAAGCTTTACGTAAGTCAATGAAGATCCCCAGTGGGACTTCTTTTTTCTCTATTGCAGTGTATATATGTTCTAGCATGTGGTAGGATTGCTGGTGTCTTTTTTCTGTCTCATAAACATGCAAGATTTCAAGTACGTCTTGCTACTTCTACTTACACTTAGGTCACACTACACATGCATGTACAAGCATATATATACACCCCTCTGGGTGTATATATATGCTTGTTGCTTATTTCTTCTAATCTCCACGAAGAAGTGGACACAATTCTTCCTCCATGAGCAATGCATGTCGTAAGAGGCGACCAACATGCTGGGAGCAAGGGGCTAGTAACCCCTTCTCCTGTATACATTACTAAAGTTAAAAAGAGAAACTTTCGCTTTTCTTTTTGGGATATCCTGCCTTGGTGGGATATGGCCGGTTTGCATATTAATAATTTCTAATTAACATTTATTGAGTTCAATTTTTGAAAGGTTACAGGTTGGATTATAGGTCAGCTTATGATTACAGGTAATGAAGATTCGAGCATATTAACATTGGTCTCAAACCCCGTGAACTCCACATCAGAAAGATTGTATATCAGGTTAGAGAGAGGGAGTATGGAGGAAATGAATGTGTTCAGATACTTGGGAGTTAACTTGTCAGCAGATGGGTCTATGAAAGACAAGGTGACCCATAAAACTGATGAGGGAAAAAACAATAAGTGGTGCATTGAAGCATCTGTGGAGACAAAGATCATCATCCATGGAGGCAAAAAGGAAAAATGTACGAGAGGAAATAGTGGTACAGGTCGGCCATCACTGATCCGGTAATCACTAATCTGGTTCCATCACTAATCTGGCACTAATTTTGGCTAGCACAATTTCAAATTTCCCAGGTCACCCCATCAACCTGCCGCTACTGTTTGGTGGAGCTACTTGCTGCATAAACACTGTTGACATCACTTGCAGACACAGGTAAGCCATCCTGATTTGTTTTTCTCCATTTTTTGTTATAATATTGCCAACCACCTAGATACCCATCATTTACACAATCCAGGGAAACACAGGTTTAGAGCAGGTCGCTCCTACCTATTCCAGCTACTGGACCACTATGACAAGGTCCTGGATGCTATAGAGCATAAACAAAATGCAGATGTAGTATACACAGACTTTGCAAAAGCCTTCAACAAGTGCAACCACAGTGCAATATAAAATTTGTGATAATAACAGGAAAAGTTGGTAGATGGATCTATAACATCCTAACAAACATAACACAAAGAGTAACAGTAAACAGAGTAGTCAGAGGTGGCTACAGTGAAAAGCTCTGTTCCACCAGGCACAGTACTCACCCGCATCCTGTTCCTCATATAACAAAAAAAGGCACAATACTGTGACTGGAACGATACACAAATAACCCTCACATAAAAGAGAAGAGTTTATGACGATGTTTCAGTCTGACCTGGACCACTTACAAAGTCACACTAACGAAAAGGAGGGGTATACATGCAGGAGGTGGCAGCGGCGGCAGCAGCAGCAGCAGCAGTAGCAGTAGTGGAGGTAGAAGGTAGTCGTAGTGGGGAAGGTAGTAAGGAGGAGGAGGAGGAGCCAGTCAAATACTAAGAAAGAGCAGCACTGCAAGGGAGCTAGGTGACCACAGAGGGTAAGAGCAAGAGCACAGAGGGGAGAAAAAATAAATAAATAAATAATGAAGGAACAAATACACAAGGCAGAAGAAAGACAACCCAGAGAAAAAGGAAAGAGTAAAGGGGAAGAGGGAGAACTAAAAAAAGGAAGAATCAGGTTAAGTCACAGGTGTTCTGAAGTTTGGAGCAATCTACAATGTAGTGGGAAAGGAAGGCATCTACAGAGACGAAGCCAGGACTAAGATTCACACAAGGAAAGTTTTAGCAGAAGGCCAGTCAATAGGATGGCTAACACTACTTTTGTGCTCCCTAAGTCGGTCAGAAAGAGATCGGCTAGTTTCTCTGTATCATGTCTGATACAGAGACAGATATAGCTCCATGTCTTCCTTTGCAGATGACACCTGAATTCCCATTACAGTGTCCTCCACAAAAGACACTGCAAGACTCCAAGCAGACATCAACCAAATCTTTAAATGGGCAGCAGAAAACAACTTGAAAGTTCAGTGAAGAGAAAATTCAACTACTCAGATATGAAAAACTTGAGGAAATTAAAACTGTACCAGGGCTTAAAACAAATTCTAACCACACAATTGAGCAAAAAAAACTAACATGAAGGATCTGAAGTGATAATGTCAGAGGATCTCACCTTCAAAGACCACAACAATGTATTTACTGCATCTGCTAGAAAAATGATAGGATGGACAAAAATGAGACCCTTCAAAACTAGAGACACCAAGCCCGTGATGATTCTCTTCAAATTGTTTGTTCTCTCTAGGCTGGAATACAGTGGAACTCCGGATTTTGTACGCACTGAATATTGTACGTTTCAGATTTAGACCATTTTTTGGGGGCAAAATTTTGGTCCGGATTTCGTACCTCCATCTGGAAATCATACATATCAGACACATCCGCCTGCAGGGGCGCCGACACTCTTATGCGTACGTCTCTCAGTCTGGCTCTGTCACTGGTCGAGTGAGCATTCACCCGAAACATTTTGCAATTTTTGTGCTAGTTTATTGTGACTGCGAAATAAGCCAACATGGGCCCAAAGAAAGTTCCCAGTGCCAGCCCTTTGGTAAATAAGGTGAGAAACACGACAGAATTCAAGAAAGAGACTGTAGAAAAATACAAAAGTGGTGTACATTTAGCTGAGTTTGCCACGATGTATGGGAAGTCAAAATCAGCCAGCATCCTGGTTGATGATGGCAAAGAAAGTAGAAATCAAGGAAGCTAAAGTTGCAAAAGGGGTAAATATGCAAACGAAACAGAGATCACAAACAATCGAAGATGTGGAGTTGCTGTTGTTGGTGTGGATCAATGAAAAACAGCGGATGATAGTGTTGTGTAGTCGATCATTTGCGAAAAGGAAAGGCATGCGGATTTTGTAAAGAAAATGGCTGGAACGAGTGCTGCTGTTAGTGAATTTAAGGCCAGCAAAGGCTGGTTCAACAGATTCAAGAAGTGTAGTGGCATACACAGTGTTGTAAGGCATGGCGAGGCTGCAGCGATTAAGGACATTTGTGCAAAGTGGAACGAGGTGCAAACTTTTGTTGAAAAATATCACCCTGGCCAAGCCGATACAAGCCGTATCTGCAACATGTTCAGCGACAATACCTTGTCCCATTTTAGGCAAATCTTAGAAACGCCAGAAACAGAGCTCTCTGAACAGATTTTTAGTGCAACAGGGGTCCAGTGCCAGTAAAAGACAAAGAAGGGAAGTAACCCCAGTGAGGGCTTTGATACCTTAAGTCCTTACAGAGGGGTATTCCCCTTCCAAACAATAACTTTGACTTCATCTCCCCTCCTCCCCTTCTTCAATATGCCAACAAGAGTCTTCAATAAAGGTATGTAATGTTCATTCATCATTAAAATTAGTCATTTATATTTATTTCTTGCTGTTTTCTGTATGTAAAACTATAGTTGTTCTTTAAAAAATGCATTTTTTGTCAATATTTCTGGGTGTCTGGAACAGATTAATTGTATTTACGTTATTTCTTATGGGAAATATTCCTTCAGTTTTCGTACATTTTGGATTTAGACCAACTTTCCACTGTACTGCTGTACATTAACTGTCCCTTTCAAGGCAGGCAAAATTGCTGACCTGGAGAATGTACAGAAAACTTTCACAGCACACACAAATGCGATAAAGCACCTAAATTACTGAGAACCATTAAAGTCCCTTGATTTGTATTCCCTAGAATGCAGGCCAAGAAAGATTATTTTTTTTTTATTAACACATCGGCTGTTTCCCAACAAGGCAGGATGGCCCGAAAAATAAAAACTTTCAACATCATTGATTCCATCACTGTCTTGCCAGAGGTGTGTTTACACTAGTTATAAAACTGCAACATTAACACCCCTACTTCAAAGTGCAGGCACCACTGTACTTCCCATCTCCAGGACTCAAGTCCGGCTTGCCGGCTTCCCTGAATCTCTTCATGAAAGTTACCTTGCTTACACTCCACAGCACGTCAAGTCCTGAAAACCATTTGTCTCCATTCGCTCCTGTCTAACATGCTCATGCATGCTTACCAAACCATACCCCGGCCGGGATTGATCCCGCGGTCAGAAAGTCTCAAAACTCCAGCCCGTCACGTTAGCCACTACACCAGCTAGCCACAATAAGATTCGTCCAACTAGGTATATTTCTACACCATAGGAAGGTTAGCACAGGCACCACTGTGACCACAAATGCAAGTTTTTACAGACGAATCTCCAGCTAGCGTGGCCGTGACGAACTCTAGCTCAAGTCCCTTCACTGCCGTCAACATGACTCACGAAATTGTAATGACACAATTGCAAACAAACCAACCCCGGCCGGGATTGAACCCGCGGTCAGAGAGTCTCAAAACTCCAGCCCGTCGCGTTAGCCACTAGACCAGCTAGCCACAATAAGATTCGTCCAACTAGGTACTGTATATTTCTACACCATAGGAAGGTTAGCACAGGCACCACTGTGACCACAAATGCAAGTTTTTACAGACTTGAGCTAGAGTTCGTCACGGCCACGCTAGCTGGAGATTCGTCTGTAAAAACTTGCATTTGTGGTCACAGTGGTGCCTGTGCTAACCTTCCTATGGTGTAGAAATATACCTAGTTGGACGAATCTTATTGTGGCTAGCTGGTCTAGTGGCTAACGCAGCGGGCTGGAGTTTTGAGACTCTCTGACCGCGGGTTCAATCCCAGCCGGGGTATGGTTTGTTTGCAATTGTGTCATTACGATTTCGTGAGTCATGCATGCTTGTTGGAAGTCCAAGCCCCTCGCACCCAAAACCTCCTTTATCCCCTCCCTCCAACCTTTCCTAGGCTGACCCCATCCCCTCCTACCCTCCACTACAGATTTGTATACTCTCAAAGTCATTCTATTTTGTTCCATCCTCTCTACATGTCCAAACCATCTCAATAACCCCTCCTCAGGCCTCTGGATAATAGTTTTGGTAATCCCTCACCTCCTCCTAATCTCCAGACTACAGATTATCTACATTATATTCACACCACACATTGCCCTCAGACATGACATCTCCATGCCTCAAGCCTTCTCCTTGTTGCAACATTCACAACCCATGCCTCACACCCATACAAGAGCGTTGGTATAACTATACTCTCATACATTCCCCTCTTTGCTTTCATGGATAAAGTTCTTTGTCTCCACAGACTCCTCAGTGCACTACTCACCTTTTTCCCATCGTCAATCCTTCTCATCCTTCAGAGACCCATCCGCTGACACATCCATTTCCCAAATATCTGAATACATTCACCTCCTCCATACTCTCTCCCTCCAATCTGATATCCAATCTTCCGTTACCTAATTTTTTTTATCCTCATCACCTTACTCTTTCCTATATTTATTTTTAACTTCCTTCTTTTACATAACCTACCAAACTCATCAACCAACCTCTGCAACTTCTCTTCAGAATCTCCCAAGAGCACAGTGTCGTCAGCAAAGAGCAACTGTGACAATTCCCAATTTGTGTTAGATTCTTTATCTTTTAACCCCACACCTCTTGCCAACACTCGCACATTCATTTCTCTTACTACTCCATCTATAAATATATTGAATAACCCTGGTAACATAACACATCCCTGTCTAAGGCCTACTTTTACTGGGAAATAATCCCCATCTTGCCTACATACTCTAACCAGAGCCTCACCATCCTCACAAAAACTTTTCACCGCTTTCAATAACCTACATCCTATTCCATGCATTTGCAAAATCTGCCACATTGCCCCCCTATCCACGCTACCTTATGCCTTTTCCAAATCCCTAAATGCCACAAAAACCTCTTAACCCTTATTTAAATACTGTTCACATATGTGTTTCACTGCAAGAAAGAAACATGATAATATACACTTGGAAAACCCTACAAGGATTAGTTCTAAACTTGCGCATGAAAATCACTCCCTATAAAAATAAAAGACAGCAAGAGATGCAACATTCCCCCAATGAAAAGTAGGGGTATCCCAAGTACACTAAGAGACAATGCAATAAGTGTCAGGGGCCCAAGACTGTTCAACTGCCTCCTAGCACACATAAGGGGGATTACCAATAGACCCCTGGCAATCTTCAAGAAGGCACTGGATAGGCACCTAAAGTCGGTACCTGGTTATCCAGGCTGTGGTTCATATGTCGATTTATGTGCGGACAGCAGTAACAGTGTGGTTGATCTGATCCACCACGAGGCCTGGTCTCAGACTGGACTGCGGGGATGTTGATCACTGAAACATGATCCAGGTATATTCCAGATATAACCTGCTCACTTTCAGCCCCAGCCATAGTTCCAATGAATAAAAGAAATGTTTCTCATTGTGTAAAATGCAAGCACTGTACTGTACATTGTCCATAAAAGGTTGAACTTCTGGAAAAACTCAACAGAGAAGCTTGTATAAATTATACAGCACTGGTTCTTCCACAGTTTATGACAAAGAAACAAAAACAAAAATTACTCAGTTTCTTTACTAACAGTGGGCCAAAGAAAAAAGATGTGTCAAAGGACAACAATGAAGGAAGGAAAAATTTCAGAACTAGATGAAGTAGTTTAGTTGTAAATTTCAGCTCTTCACTTTGGAAGCAGCAGTGATGAACTTTCAGTGTAAGTCAAGCTGGTTAACTTTATTAACCAACTTTTACCGATTTATAGGTATTTTAACCCCTTGACTGTCGCAACCCCCAATCCTGAGGTGTCTCCTGGTGTTGCAAAATTTCGAAAAAAAAAAATAGTTTTTTCTCATGAAATGATAGAGAATCTTTTCCCGATTGTAATGACACCAAAAAATCAAAATTTGATGGAAAACCGAAGGAATTATGCTCTCACAAAGTTAGCGACCACGGCGATATTTACAAATCAACGATTTCGCCCACTTTGAGCCCTATTTTTGGCTAATTCCATTGTTCCAGTCGACCAAACTCATAGCTATTTCTTTAGAACTCCATTTTTTTCTATCGAATGAGTACAAGAAACTGCCCATTTACCGATTTCAACTATCCAATTACATGGTCAGAAATTTGCAATTTGGCCAATTTCATGAAAATTAAAAAATATGACAATTTAAAAATAAGGGTAGGTAGTAGGTTGGTAGACAGCAACCACCCAGGGAAGTACTACCGTCCTGCCAGATGACTGTGAAACAAAAACTTGTAACTGTTTTGCATGATGGTAGGATTGCTGGTTTCTTTTTCTGTCTCATAAACACGCTAAGATAACAGGGATATCTTGCTACTCCTACTTACACTTTGGTCACACTTCACAGACACGCACATGCATATATATATATACATACATCTAGGTTTTTCTCTTTTTTCTAAATAGCTCTTGTTCTTTTTTATTTCTTCTATTGTCCATGGGGAAGTGGAAAAGAATCTTTCCTCCGTAAGCCATGCGTGTCGTATGAGGCGACTAAAATGCCGGGAGCAATGGGCTAGTAACCCCTTCTCCTGTATACAATTACTAAAAAAGAGAAGAAGAAAAACTTTATAAAACTGGGTTGCTTAAATGTGCGTGGATGTAGTGCGGATGACAAGAAACAGATGATTGCTGATGTTATGAATGAAAAGAAGTTGGATGTCCTGGCCCTAAGCGAAACAAAGCTGAAGGGGGTAGGAGAGTTTCAGTGGGGGGAAATAAATGGGATTAAATCTGGAGTATCTGAGAGAGTTAGAGCAAAGGAAGGGGTAGCAGTAATGTTAAATGATCAGTTATGGAAGGAGAAAAGAGAATATGAATGTGTAAATTCAAGAATTATGTGGATTAAAGTAAAGGTTGGATGCGAGAAGTGGGTCATAATAAGCGTGTATGCACCTGGAGAAGAGAGGAATGCAGAGGAGAGAGAGAGATTTTGGGAGATGTTAAGTGAATGTATAGGAGCCTTTGAACCAAGTGAGAGAGTAATTGTGGTAGGGGACTTGAATGCTAAAGTAGGAGAAACTTTTAGAGAGGGTGTGGTAGGTAAGTTTGGGGTGCCAGGTGTAAATGATAATGGGAGCCCTTTGATTGAACTTTGTATAGAAAGGGGTTTAGTTATAGGTAATACATATTTTAAGAAAAAGAGGATAAATAAGTATACACGATATGATGTAGGGTGAAATGACAGTAGTTTGTTGGATTATGTATTGGTAGATAAAAGACTGTTGAGTAGACTTCAGGATGTACATGTTTATAGAGGGGCCACAGATATATCAGATCACTTTCTAGTTGTAGCTATACTGAGAGTAAAAGGTAGATGGGATACAAGGAGAATAGAAGCATCAGGGAAGAGAGAGGTGAAGGTTTATAAACTAAAAGAGGAGGCAGTTAGGGTAAGATATAAACAGCTATTGGAGGATAGATGGGCTAATGAGAGCATAGGCAATGGGGTCGAAGAGGTATGGGGTAGGTTTAAAAATGTAGTGTTAGAGTGTTCAGCAGAAGTTTGTGGTTACAGGAAAGTGGGTGCAGGAGGGAAGAGGAGCGATTGGTGGAATGATGATGTAAAGAGAGTAGTAAGGGAGAAAAAGTTAGCATATGAGAAGTTTTTACAAAGTAGAAGTGATGCAAGGAGGGAAGAGTATATGGAGAAAAAGAGAGAAGTTAAGAGAGTGGTGAAGCAATGTAAAAAGAGAGCAAATGAGAGAGTGGGTGAGATGTTATCAACAAATTTTGTTGAAAATAAGAAAAAGTTTTGGAGTGAGATTAACAAGTTAAGAAAGCCTAGAGAACAAATGGATTTGTCAGTTAAAAATAGGAGAGGAGAGTTATTAAATGGAGAGTTAGAGGTATTGGGAAGATGGAAGGAATATTTTGAGGAATTGTTAAATGTTGATGAAGATAGGGAAGCTGTGATTTCGTGTATAGGGCAAGGAGGAATAACATCTTGTAGGAGTGAGGAAGAGCCAGTTGTGAGTGTGGGGGAAGTTCGTGAGGCAGTAGGTAAAATGAAAGGGGGTAAGGCAGCCGGGATTGATGGGATAAAGATAGAAATGTTAAAAGCAGGTGGGGATATAGTTTTGGAGTGGTTGGTGCAATTATTTAATAAATGTATGGAAGAGGGTAAGGTACCTAGGGATTGGCAGAGAGCATGCATAGTTCCTTTGTATAAAGGCAAAGGGGATAAAAGAGAGTGCAAAAATTATAGGGGGATAAGTCTGTTGAGTGTACCTGGTAAAGTGTATGGTAGAGTTATAATTGAAAGAATTAAGAGTAAGACGGAGAATAGGATAGCAGATGAACAAGGAGGCTTTAGGAAAGGTAGGGGGTGTGTGGACCAGGTGTTTACAGTGAAACATATAAGTGAACAGTATTTAGATAAGGCTAAAGAGGTCTTTGTGGCATTTATGGATTTGGAAAAGGCGTATGACAGGGTGGATAGGGGGGCAATGTGGCAGATGTTGCAAGTGTATGGTGTAGGAGGTAGGTTACTGAAAGCAGTGAAGAGTTTTTACGAGGATAGTGAGGCTCAAGTTAGAGTATGTAGGAAAGAGGGAAATTTTTTCCCAGTAAAAGTAGGCCTTAGACAAGGATGTGTGATGTCACCGTGGTTGTTTAATATATTTATAGATGGGGTTGTAAGAGAAGTAAATGCGAGGGTTTTGGCAAGAGGCGTGGAGTTAAAAGATAAAGAATCACACACAAAGTGGGAGTTGTCACAGCTGCTCTTTGCTGATGACACTGTGCTCTTGGGAGATTCTGAAGAGAAGTTGCAGAGATTGGTGGATGAATTTGGTAGGGTGTGCAAAAGAAGAAAATTAAAGGTGAATACAGGAAAGAGTAAGGTTATGAGGATAACAAAAAGATTAGGTGATGAAAGATTGAATATCAGATTGGAGGGAGAGAGTATGGAGGAGGTGAACGTATTCAGATATTTGGGAGTGGACGTGTCAGCGGATGGGTCTATGAAAGATGAGGTGAATCATAGAATTGATGAGGGAAAAAGAGTGAGTGGTGCACTTAGGAGTCTGTGGAAACAAAGAACTTTGTCCTTGGAGGCAAAGAGGGGAATGTATGAGAGTATAGTTTTACCAACGCTCTTATATGGGTGTGAAGCGTGGGTGATGAATGTTGCAGCGAGGAGAAGGCTGGAGGCAGTGGAGATGTCATGTCTGAGGGCAATGTGTGGTGTGAATATAATGCAGAGAATTCGTAGTTTGGAAGTTAGGAGGAGGTGCGGGATTACCAAAACTGTTGTCCAGAGGGCTGAGGAAGGGTTGTTGAGGTGGTTCGGACATGTAGAGAGAATGGAGCGAAACAGAATGACTTCAAGAGTGTATCAGTCTGTAGTGGAAGGAAGGCGGGGTAGGGGTCGGCCTAGGAAGGGTTGGAGGGAGGGGGTAAAGGAGGTTTTGTGTGCGAGGGGCTTGGACTTCCAGCAGGCATGCGTGAGCGTGTTTGATAGGAGTGAATGGAGACAAATGGTTTTTAATACTTGACGTGCTGTTGGAGTGTGAGCAAAGTAACATTTATGAAGGGATTCAGGGAAACCGGCAGGCCGGACTTGAGTCCTGGAGATGGGAAGTACAGTGCCTGCACTCTGAAGGAGGGGTGTTAATGTTGCAGTTTAAAAACTGTAGTGTAAAGCACCCTTCTGGCAAGACAGTGATGGAGTGAATGATGGTGAAAGTTTTTCTTTTTCGGGCCACCCTGCCTTGGTGGGAATCGGCCGGTGTGATAATAAAAAAAAAAAAAAAATTAAAAATAAGGTTCAGAATGAACAATGCAGACATTCCTTGCTCTAAAATAACATTTTCTTTGTTCATCAGTCACATCTCCAGGCCCCTCTGATACTACTCTTGCTTTCTGTTTTGAATTTTTATTCAAACAAAAAATAGAAGATTTACTGTTATGCAGACTACTGCAATATTGTAATAATTGTACAAATAATGTCAACCCATTCATGACTGCATATTAAAATGGCTAGTTGGACATTTATTGGACAATGACATCATTTGTTTACTTTTGAACATCAGCAAAAATCAAACATTTCCACTACTTTGAGCTCCATTTCTAGGTTCTTTTTATAGTCAAACCAATCAAAATCACCTCTATTTCTATAATATGTTTCCCATTCTATCAAATGAGACCAAGAAAACGAGAATAGAACCATAAATACTATACGAAAATAGACCACAAAGTCGGCATTTTAATTAAAAAAAAACGGTCTTTTTTTTTTTCCTCATTATGCACTGCATGCTCCGGGATTTTTTTTATATGGTGCACACTGACCACACAGACCTATTCTTTCACATGTGGGCCTACCAGCTTTCTCCTGCTTGATTTGAAGCCACTAGAATTTACGAGTATACAGTGGACCCTCAGCTAACGATGGCATCACTTTACGTTAAATTCAGCATACGATGCATTTTAACACAAAAATTGTGCCTCAGCTAACGCTAAAAGACTCACCCTACGCGATTCGTTCGAGACTCGTCCACGTGTGACCTGAGCACGCCTCAGCTGTCCCGTGGGTGCCAGTTTTCACAAGCCAGCCAGTGCGGGCGCATCCACGCATAAAATCGAAACATTTCATATTATCACAGCGTTTTTAGTGATTGTACCTGCAAAACAAGTCACCATGGGCCCCAAGAAAGCTTCTAGTGCCAACCCTGCAGATAAAAGGGTGAGAATTACTATGGATATAAAGAAAGAGATTAAGGAAATGTGTGCAAAGTGGCATGAAGTGCAAACCTTTATGGATGAAAATCACCCTCACACAGCTATTGCAAGCCGTGCTGGTGACTATTACAATGACAATGTTGTGAACCACTTTAGACAAATCATAAAGGAATGGGAAGTACAGGCCTCTATGGACAGATATGTTGTGCGACAGAGGTCCAGCGACTCTCAAGCTGGTCCTAGTGGCATTAAAAGAAGAAGGGAAGTAACCCTGGAAAAGGACTTGATACCTCAAGTCCTAATGGAAGGGGATTCCCCTTCTAAACATTAACAACTTCCACACTCTCCCATCCTCCCATCCCATCAATCATCACCAGATCTTCAATATAGGTAAGTGTCAGTTTGTGTGTATTAAAATTAATATTTCATGTGGTAAATTTTTTTTTTTTTCATACTTTGGGGTGTCTTGCATGGATTAATTCGATTTCCATTGTTTCTTATGGGGGAAATTAATTCAACTAACGATAATTTCAGCATACGATGAGCTTTCAGGAACGGATTAATATCGTTAGCTGAGGGTCCACTGTATATATGTCTAACACGGTTCCTCGTAAGATGTATATATACGACCAAAACAGTCAAAGGGTTAAAGATAAGATGAGGTGGTTAGCTGTTGGGCTAAGTACGTATATTCTTTCCTAACCCCTCTCTGTGATCTGGCAAAACCACTAATTTGGCACCCTACAGGTCCCAATGATGCCGGATTAGTAATGGTTCACCTGTACCAGCACTCTTATATAGATGTGAAGAATAGGTTGTGAATGTTGTAGCAAGGAGGCTGGAAGCAGTGGAGATATTGTGTGTGAGCACAATGTGCAGTGTGAATATGCAAAAAATTTGTAGTTTGGATATTAAGAGGAGGTGCAGGCTTGCTAAAAGTATTATCCAGAGTGCTGAGGAGGGGTTGTTGAGGTGGTTTGAACATTTAGAGAGATTAAAGTAAAATAGAATGACTTGGAGGGTGTATAAATCTGTAGTGGAGGGGAGACTGAGTGGGGCTTGTCCTAGGAAAGGCTGGAGGGAGGGGGGAAAAGGAGGTTTTTGTATGCAAGAGACTTGGACATCCAACAGGCTTGTGTGTGTATATTAGACAGGAATGAGAAGATAGCAAATTTTATCACTTGACTTGCTGTTGGAGAGTGAGCAGGATAACATTTATGAAAGGATTCAAGGAAACCGGTTAGCTGGACTTTAAGTCCTGGAGGTGAGAAGCACAATCCCTGCATTCTGAAGGAAAGATGGGGATACTGCAGTTTAGAAAGACATTTGAACTGTAGTATTGGTGCACCTCTAGCAAGACAGTGATGGAGTGAGTGATGGTGACAGTGTTTCTTCTCTTTTGAGACACCCTACCTTGGTGGGAGAGAGTCAATGTGTTAAAAATAAGTGTGTCACCACCAACAACCACTTGAATGTATTAATACACCACCACCAGTTTAAAGGTTAATTAGATAACAATGGTATATCATACAATACTGTATATGAAAAACTATCTAAAAAAAACACACTTAACCTGACTCCTCATTTTTTCTTTTTCTTTTTCTTCTTCTCCCTCTTCCTCTTTCCTCTTTCCTTTTTCTCCTCTGGGTTGTCTTTCTCTCTTCTGTCTCGTGTTTGTGTTCCTTCTTTATTTCACCACTTCCCCTTTCACGCACCTCTGTGCTCTTGCTCTCCCTCTGTGGGCACCTAGCTCTCTTGCAGTGCTCCCCTTCCTTTGTATTTGACTGGCTCGTCCTCCTTATTCCCCACTTCTACCACTACTACTACCTCTTCTACTACTACTACTACTACTACTGATGAAATTAAGACACATGTGCGGCGCCTGGGTGTCTTTGTTGTGGGCGTTTCGCCATCCAGTGGCTGGCTGGATGGCGAAATGTCTACGATGGGGATGCCCAGGTGTTGCGCATGTATCTTAATTTCATCTTGCCGGTATTATATACCATTCTTGTACTACTACTACTACTACTACTACCACCTCTTCCTGCCTATATATAGCCGTCCTGCTCCTCTTCTGGTTAGTGTGACTTTGCAAATGGTCCAAGTCGGACCAAAACGTCGTCGTAAGCTTCTCTCTTTTATGTGCGGGTTATTTGTGTATCGTTCCAGTCACGGTATTGTGCCTTTTTTTATCTAAAAAAATTTAACACACCAGGTGTTTTCCAATGTGGTAGGAAGACTAAACAAAAAAAAATGATTGACCACCATTCACTCAATCACTGTCAAATGATGATTATTATGTCCCTCTTGTTTTGGGTCACCTCTACCTCACTGGGAGATGGTCGGCATTTTAAAAAAAAAATTACATCTTATTACAACTTTGGAAAAATCCATTCAAAATATTTACTTTAATAAGATAATTATACAGTACTTTACATCTGACACAAACTTCAAGCTGCTCATCAATTAAAATAAATGAGAAAATTCCTATTTTTCTTTCAAAGAAATGTAGCAGAAGGTTGTTAACTCACAGCAAGTGCCTGCAGAGCCTCTCTTTCCTGGGGAGACTGTATCTTGTGAGCCAGGAGTCTGACGGCTGTCTGTACACCACCGGACTCAGCACTGACTGCATGGCATACAGCCTGGATGGAATTCGGGTCATCCTCGGTGTTTAGAGGACTCGTGGACTTCTCTTGAGAGTAAAAAGCATTATCAATAATACATGATAAAAGAAAAGCACCATTTACAGAAAGTCTAAAATACTGTACCAAAAAACTGTGTCCCTCACTTTACACAAAAGATGTGTTCCCAGCCAGTAATCCATAAAGGATAATTGCATAACCTCTCATTATTATGACTGGGAGAAAGCACCAAACCTATAAAAGAAGCAATCATGTTCGATTAAAGGAGGGGGGCATAGGTCCCCTGCCTT
This sequence comes from Cherax quadricarinatus, assembly GCF_038502225.1. Taxonomy (NCBI): domain Eukaryota; kingdom Metazoa; phylum Arthropoda; class Malacostraca; order Decapoda; family Parastacidae; genus Cherax; species Cherax quadricarinatus. The sequence goes on from NC_091332.1 coordinate 26,982,325, forward strand.
GAATCAAGAGCCCCTTGCCAGCATCAAGGTGCCTCTGTTGACAGGTAAATCTTATAAAGAAAACCAATATAACATGTAAAACATAAGGATAAACTCCAAGACTTTGCAAATTCCACATTTCTTGATGAACATTTACCAAAAAAAATATACGAGTCTACCACACATGTACCATACTATAAGAGAGAAATGAATTTTGTCCAAAATGAGAAAAAATACAAAATTCAATCACAATTGTTATATGATTAACATAGGCAGACTCAGGGAAAAATTTCATATTTCTGGAACAATCTTTTACCACAAAATTCTGAGTATACAATATAACCTATAGGCATCAAAAAAAATAAATGAATTTGGTTCAAAAAATTTATGTGTCATTATAGTAAACTTAATACTACAGTATATTGCAATTAAGGAGACTACATATTCTGTTTTAATAATGTGGCAGACAATAATACAAATATTTTTTATAACAAAGAGTAATCTAAAAAAGAATCATTAGCACTAAGGGACATTAATAGCAGCCATGTCCCAGTCAATGTTAATTATAAAAGGTCACAATAATATGAGTGGAACAATTCACCAAAAACACACACTTAGGAGGGGGATGTTAGGATCACATTTCAGTCCATCCCAGACCATTGTCAAATCACAACTGAGAGAGTAAAGAGGAAAAGAAGGTGAGAAGACATTTGTCTTCTGCATTATCTTTTTCTTTGCATTTCTTGTCTTCTGCCTTGGTGGGTTCTGTCCCTAGGTTCTTCCATGTGGGAGTTTTGTCCTAAGCCCGGGTCAGCAGTCCTCCTTCAGTGCTTCTTTGTTCTCTTGTTCTTCTCCACTACCACTTCTACCATTATTACTAATTCTTTCACTACTACTACTACTACTACCAACTCTACTATTACCTTTACATCTTGCTTTACCATTACCACCACTACTACTACTGTTGTGCTACTACCACCACTGCCAGCACTGTTGCTGCTACTACTACTACTATCATGGTTCTCCTCGTCCTCCCTCCCCGTATTCTATCTTCTGGCCTTTTCTGCCTCTTACTCAACAAGTAGTAATTTTAACAGTGGTCCAGGATGGACCTAAACATTATCTTAATGTTCCTGTCCTGCGAGTGGATTTTTGGTGAAAACTTTCATTATAAACCATGTAATAATGTTGGTAGAATTACTGACAATATGTAAAGTAAAAGGACACTTGTGCAACTAATGTGACATTTTTATTGTGGCAACGTTTTATTTTCGAAACATTGCCACAATAAAATTGTCACATTAGCTGCACTTGTGTCTTTTTACTTTACATTATAAACCATGTCTGAGATACTGAAATAATATCCATGTTTTCAGTGAATGCAATTAGTCTTAGACAATTTAGTAATGTCTAGTAGTCTACTACTCTGCCTATCTATTCTTATCTCCTTAAGGGAGCATCTAGGCGAGTACATGTACAGATAGGAAGTGCGTTGGCTTGACGTTAATCAAACTGAGAATCAAGTCTCCATATCTTGTGATGAATGACCTACATGGGTTTACCGCTTTACATGAATTATTATTGCACTGTATTAAGGGAGCAAAACATTTAACCCTTTAACTGTCCAAACGTATATCTACATTTGTACCGCTAGCGCTTCAAACATAGATCTATGCTTTATTTTACACGCTTTCAAGTGTAAAAAAAAAAGTAGATCTAGCGGTAAAAACGTAGATCTACGTTTGGACAGTTTAAGGGTTAAGTCGCTTCCATTTTTATGGCAAACAGTCAATAAAGAAAACAGGCACTCAACAGATGAACCCAAGGCCAGCATCACTTGAATTTTGAAAAAGTCTCTAAATACAGTGTCATCAAAACAGGTTGAGATTATAAGAATTTCAAAGAATACAGTGGACCCTCGGTCACTGGCTGTTCCGCTTATCGGCCAACTCACTTACTGGCCAGTTTTTCGGCTTCCGGTTATCGGGCGTTATTTCGCTTATCAGCTGTATGGTACACATCAACCCACCACCACCAGCCGCGATCATGTCAGTCTGGCTTTGTCTCTGGGCAAGTAAGGAAGCTTCTGCTCATTCATCCAAACATTTTGCTATAATTGATTGATTTTCATGGGTTTTTGATTAAGTGCAACTGGGAAATAAGTAACTATGGCCCCAGAGAAAGTTGCTAGTAAAGATTCTTTGGTAAAGAAAGAGAGAAACACGATGGAATTTAAGAAAGAAGTTGTTGAAAAGTATGAGAGTGGTGTTCGAGTGCTAGAACTTGCCAGGATGTATGGGGAAAACAAATCAACAATCACTTCTATCCTGGCAAAGAAAGAACAAATCAAGGAAGCTGATGTGGCGAAAAGAGTAAATATGCTAACCAAGCAAAGGTCACCTATAATGGAAGATATGGAGAAGTTGCTGGTTTTGTGGATCACCAAAAAACAATTAGTGGGAGATAGTGTTGTGGAGCTGATGATTTGTGAGAAGGAAAGGCAGTTGCATGTGAATCTTGTAAAGAAAATGCCTGGAACAAGTGCTGCTGTTTGTGAATGTAGGGCCAGCAAAGGCTGGTTTGAGAGATTTAGGAAGCGTAGTGGCATGCACAGTGTGGTAAGGCATAGGGAGTCTGCAAGTTCTGACAAATGTATGGCTGAAAAATTTGTGCAGGAATTCAAGGGGTACATAGAGGCTGAAGGATTCCTCTCCCAACAAGTGTTCAATTGTGACATAACAGGCCCCTTTTGGAAGAAAATGCCTAAGAGGACCTACAATATGCAGGAAGAAAAAGCACTGCCAGGACACAAGCTTATGAAAGACAGGCTTACTCTTTTGTTCTGTGCTAACGCTAGTGAGGATTTCAAAGTGAAGCCTTTACTGGTGTATCACTATGAAAATCCCAGTGTGTTCAAGAAAAACAATGCCATCAAGAATAGATTGTGTGTAATGTGGAAAACTAATAATAAGGCATGGGTCACAAGGCACATTTTCAAAAAGTGGGTCAATGATGCTTTTGGCCCCAGCGCAAAAAAATACCGCCTGGAAAAGAAATTGCCACTTAAGTACCTCCTGTTACTGGACAATGCTCCTGAAACGGAGCACTCTGTACAGTTATTTTGTGAGACAGGGGTCCAGTGACTCTCAAGCTGGTCCTAGTGGCATTAAAAGACAAAGAAGGGAAGTAACCCCAGAGAAGGCCTTGCTACCTAAAGTCTTTATGGAGGGGGATTCCCCTTCCAAACACTAACTCCTCCCTCTTTCCTCTTCCCTATCCTCCAGAAGCCAGTATTAGCCTTCGATAAAGGTATGTAATACTTACATAATTGTTAATTTTTTTTTTTTTGTGAATAATTTTGTCTGGAACGGATTAATTGTATTTCCATTACGTAATTCTTATGGGAAATAATAATTTGGTTTTCAGCCATTTCGGTTATCGGCCAACCTTCTGGAATGGATTACGGCCGATAACCGGGGGTCCACTGTGCTGAATGTGTTTTCCAGGTTGCCTTTTTTTTTGGTCTTCTTTATTTCTTTGAACTTGGATTTCTTCATTAGCTTTTTCAGAGATGATATGCAGTATACTATATTTTAGCTAGTTCTTTCTGTCAATGGATCTAAGGATGCTGTTGGTTTGTTTTGGGCTCTCTAGTTTCTTTGTTGTAACATGTTTGTTTAAAGGACTAGATTTTTTGTAGGAATACATTAACATACAAGTCTTTATCACTGTTAGTTCCGTCACTCAGTGTTACGAATTACTACATAAAGTTATTTACTAATGCCTCTTCACTGAGCTCCAACTAGATATCATTAGTTTCAAGCAGTCGCATTTCTGTTATGCTGGTGACTAGGAAAGCGAGATAATGATCAGTTTTATAGTCAGTGAAAATGCCTAGTTTTAGAGGTGCCATTATATATGTCCAGATGGGGTTGCATGAAGATGCTGTTGCCATAGTAATTCTCATAGATTTGGATATGAATGATACAGTATTAAAAAGCATTTATAAAGCTTATTAATACCATACATACCAGTCTTCTAACTGAATGAGATTGATGGAAGACATGAGCCCATGGTTAGCCAGTCCTAAAAACCAGCATGTCAATGCACTATCCACTGGACTATGCTGGCCTCATAAGATTCAGCCAACTAGGGACAGTCTATTTCTATACACCATAGGCAGGAACATTTATATTTTATTTAATTCATGGGGTAGCACTAGACTTCTAGTTGTACAGCAGTCTGGGGAAATGGGAAAACAATCAGAATGGTAGCTCCAACAGCCTTCGCTAGCATGAAGACACCTACCATGAAGGGACTGTAGGTATGACCAAGCATATCATACACTGGGGAAACATAATGCTGTAGTCGTTAATACTTTTAGCACCTTCAGCTTACATTTGAAGGATGTAAGTTGAAGGACCTGGGTTCAATCCCAGTACCTATTGTCCATGTTTACCTAGCATTAAGTAGGTACCTCAGTGTTAGCAGATTGTCATAGGTTGCATCTTGGGGAAGAGGATCACATGACCTTAAAGGAAATAAGCCATGCTGGCTGTTTTGGGTTATACTGGGTTAATAACCTTCCAGATTAACAATCCAAATAAAATCATCTGTTTTTTTATGTACTTACAAAGTAATTGGGAAACCAATGCAAATTATAATTTCCTACTTGGCCCAGGTCCAGGCTGTGAGAGTAGGGAAACTTTCAAAACACATCAAGGGTATATCTGGCACTAAGCCAACATCTCACTCAGCAGAGAGAGAGGGCAAACAGAATACAAGAGCAGGTGTTAAACTGACATACAACACAGCACAAGAACAGGTGTTCAGCTGGCAGAACAACACAAAAGCAGGTTTCCCTGACAACCAACACAGAACAAAAGAGCAGCTGTTAGCTTGACACACAGAACACAGCACAAGAGAGATAAGATTTTGTTCGGATTTTTAACCCCAGAGTGTTAGCCACCCAGGATAACCCAAGAAAATCACTGTGTCATCAAGGACTGTCTTATTTCCATTGGAGTCCTTCAATCTTGTCCCCCAGGATTTGACCCACACCTGTCAAATAACACTCAGATACCTACATAATAGGTGAACAGGGACAGCAGGTGTAAGGAAACACACCCAATGCTTCCACCCTTACTGAGGATCAAACCATGGACACTCGGTGTGTGAGGCAAGAGATTTCCTACATGGCCACCTGACAGAGCACAGGAGCGAGCGTCCGCCAGACAACACACAGTGCACACACACACACACACACACACACACACACACACACACACACACACACACATATGCCTGCACATACAACAGGCCTAGTGTCTAATCGACATGTGCCTAGGACCAAATGGTAACTAACTAACAGGAGCGGGCATTCACCTGACAACACACACACAGCACAGAAGTGGGCCTCCACCTGACACCACAGAGCACAGGAGCGGACATTCGCCTAACACCACAGAGCACAGGAGTGGGCGTTCACCTGACAACACAGAGCACAGGAGTGGGCGTTGGCCTGACAACACAGATCACAGGAGCACACGCTGGCCTGACACAGATCACAGGGGCAGGTGCTGGCCTGATACAGATCACAGTAGCAGGCGTTGGCCTGACACACAACCAAACAGGTGTTTACCTCTAGCCCAGAGAGTACATAATATATGGACAAGTGGCAAACCCACAGGGGACAACACCTGGGAGGCAATCAGCTTCGATCCAAAGGAGTGGACAGGTCCGATCCCTTGAATCAAGAGTCCCCACACAGCGATGGTCTTATTGTCATCAAATACCATCATCACAAGAACGGTATACAACACCCAAATAAAGAGGAATCACACACACATCAGTGGCATTATCAATTCAGTCCTAAGATAAGTCACTTTGACTTTTCTGGCTTATCCTTGGTAATTTACACATTTGTTAAACTATGTATGATAATTGTACTTATGTATACTTGTACAGGACCCCAATGGAAATACAAGGATCCTAATGGAAATATAGGGACCCAAGTGGAAATACTGGGACCCCAGTGGAAATACAGGGACCCCAGTAGAAATACAGGGACCCCAGTGGAAATACAGGGACCCCAGTGGAAATACAGGGACCCCAGTAGAAATACAGGGACCCCAGTGGAAATACAGGGACCTCAGTGGAAATACAGGGACCCCCAGTGGAAATACAGGGACCCCAGTGGAAATACAGGGACCCCAGTGGAAATACAGGGACCCCAGTGGAAATACAGGGACCCCAGTGGAAATACAGGGACCCCAGTGGAAATACAGGGACCTCAATGGAAATACAGGGACCTCAATGGAAATACAGGGACCTCAATGGAAATACAGGGACCTCAATGGAAATACAAGGACCTCAATGGAAATACAAGGACCTCAATGGAAATACAAGGACCTCAATGGAAATACACTACAATTTTTATTTATGGCAATGCAAATAATGTAGTTTATGTGCGAGAAAACACTATTAGGCACAAACGAAAGTCACTAACATGCAAAGCATCTCAGGCAAACTAATCCCAATGCCTAAGAGGCGAGTGAGTTTCCCTGTCTCCTAATATCATGTTTATTTTCCCCCTATCCCCAAACCCAGCCATACTCGCCAACACTGTCAATGATGAATTGCAGAAAATATCTACCTGGATGATGACGAAACCTATTTCATTCAGTTTGGAACCAGAGATGCAAAAGTTCCACTTAGCATAACTACCAATATTCAAAAGTCTAAATTTGCTCACCATAAAGAACATCCATATTTATTCATGTGCCTGCTACATACATAGAACACTACACACAAACATAAACCCTCCACTCAAACTTCTCCTCACCAACCTTAACAGGACACACGACCATAACACAAGACACAGATCTCTTTTTGATGTACCCCGTGTCCATATCACACTGTGTAAAAACTCAATGCACATAAAGGGCCCTAAAATTTGGAATTCATTACCAGAACATACTAAAGTAACCAGGCCTGAAAACCAATTTAAGACTCTTCTAAAAAACCACTTACTCGCCCAGGACTAAATAATCAACACTCAATATTTAACAAAGCCAATAATTCTCCCAAGGCCAAGCCCATGATGACACTCTTCAGGTCGCTTGTTCTATCTAGGCTGGAATATTGCTGCACACTAACAGCACCTTTCAAGGCAGGTAAAATTGCTGACCTAGAAAATGTACAGAGAACCTTCACGGCACGCATAACGGAGATAAAACACCTCAATTACTGGGAGCAATTGAAGTTCCTGAACCAGTATTCCCTGGAACGCAGGCAGGAGAGATGCATGATTATATACACCTGGAAAACCCTAGAGGGACTAGTACCGAACTTGCATAAGAAAATCACTCCCTACAAAAGCAAAAGATTCGGCAGACAATGCAACATCCCCCCAATGAAAAGCAGGGGTGTCATTAGCATGTTAAGAGACAATACAGTAAGTGTCAGGCTCCCAAGACTGTTCAGCTGCCTCCCAGCATACATAAGGGGGATTACAAATAGATCCCTGGCAGTCTTCAAGCTGGCACTGGACAAGCACCTAAAGTCAATACCTGACCAGCCGGGCTGTGGCTCGTACAATGGATTGCGTGCAGCCAGCAGTAACAGCCTGGTTGATTGAGCTCTGATCCACCAGGAGTCCTGGTCACAGACCAGGTCACAGGGGCGTTGACCCCCGAAATTCTCTCCAGGAAAACTCCAGGTCCAGGTAATTACTTAAATCTTAAAACTTCAAAACAACATATAGCAAATTGATCATCTTGTTTGTTATACATTGTAAAGAGATAAATATATACAACTATAATGCTTTAATATCGAAATGTTCAAATTTCATTGTTCCAAATACTTAACTGTAATTCATATTGCAAATTTTTTACTGTAATTTTTAACACTGAACCTTTCATTCCTTGTTAATTTAAAGTTAATTTTAAGCCTGCCCATAATGCTCTACATACAAGGGGCTTTTGTCATGTTCACCCAACTATTATAATTCCCTTGTACAACTATGTATTATGTCCAAAAAATAGACAACATATAATTGACCTTGTTCATAATTACTATCGCATTTGCTTTGCTTGTTTTCATAAGGTGAAGTCTGGGATCCTGGACTCACCTTACGAAACAGACAAAGTAAATGCGATGGTAAGTATGGACAAGGTAGATTATGGGGAGGAAAGTAATATATTAGAAAACAGGGGAACTGATGGCCACCTTCAACGCTACTCAAGATTTTGATATGAACTATTAATTCTTATGCAGAAGAGTTGCTAAAGCCACTGGATGGCTAAATGTCTTTAAATATGGATACTGAGACGTTGTACTTGAGTGTTAATTAGTGGTCATTAAGAAGTTGGTGAAGGTAATATTAATAAAGGTGTCACTCTTACTGACAACTAGTACTGGACCAGTCCCGGGTGGCTCTAGTAACTTAGCTCTAACTACACAGGAAGCTTTTAGGGGCCTGGCGGGTGAAAAGTGTTATGATGATGGGAAAGCTGAGTCCCACCAGATGTGCAGACATGAAGTGATAGAAATGTTAAGACATACGGATGAGAGCGTCCAGAGTGGGCGCAGCAGCCGCCATGTTGGCCTCAGTGTTGTTAGTGCGGATGTGTTGACGAGACTTCCACCTCCACAACCACACCTCTTCTTCTTACACTTAAATCTCTTAACACACTCCCTCGTGCATAGGCATTATTTAATTTAACTTGCTACTTCCTTTTCTGTTAATTGCAAGAGCCGTGAGACTGGAGATAAATATTATTTTGAATCAGCGACGTATTGAGGCATCAGAACGAAAATGTTTCTCAGAAAACGGAGACATCTGAGGATTAAAAATAAAAGGGTAAACTCCTATTTTTTGAAGCTCCTCCCTAATTGTTCCGCTGTATTTACGTATAAGTAACAACTAGGATGAATTATCAATATAAATTTTACAAATAAAAAGATTTTATTATATTACTACAATTAATTATACAAGAAAACTTGTAGTTTTTTCTTTTCCTTATTTTTTAATGTTATGTGTATGTGTGTACATTGAGCTACCTTCCAGCCACGTCGCCACAAGCTAATATTCAGAGAAGAAAACGTTCTTCAGATTATTAACCATGAACAGTTGTTGTCCATAATGGCGTCCCAGTTAGTGTGGCTTATATCAATTAAGGCTATACGGTTTTCTTCCAAATAATTAACTCCTAGATAACTGCACCTATACTGCTAATTAAATAATGATAGCAAGTGCAAGGATTATTATTATTATTATTATCAAGGGGGAAGCGCTAAACCCGGAGGATTATACAGCGCCTGGGGGGGGATGTGGAAGGCATTCAGGCTTAATTCGGGAAACGAGCACAGATCCAATTCCCTAAATCAAGAGCCCTTCACCAACATCAAGGAACCTTCCTTGAGGGGTCAAGTGCAAGGAGACAAGTTGCCAATAAATCTCCATATGCCTGGGGATTGAACCCAGGTCATTTAAGTTATGAGGTTAACGATCTACCTCTGAACAATATGCGTAGCCATCTTCTCGGTGTGTGGGTCCTCCCGAGGTCTCACTACGCCAGGGACAGTATTGCCTGGCCCTAGGGTCTCCATACCCAAGGGACTGCTGCTGAGATGCTCGTAGCTCAGCTGTAGTGTTTGCTTCACAACTGAAAGGACCTGAACACGACCTGGATTTGATTCCCGAGTGAAACAAGATGAACGGACAAGTATCCATACATCTACTATCAATGTTCAAATATCAGTATATAGGTACGAAAGCTAGAGCTAACTAGCTGCTGTGGGTCGCATGTAGAGGACACTATATGTGTTTCGGTCGTTGCTCGAGTCCAGAAAGGTATTCCCTGTATCCCTAGCACCAAGTACATCAGTGCATGCAAGAGGTTGTAGAATACAACCTGCCCATAATGCTCTGCATACAAGGGGCTTTTGGCATGTACACCCAACTACTATAATTCCTTGTACAACTGTGTATCATGTCCAAATAAACTACATCATATTATATTATATTATTATACAACGGTTTGGATGAGTGACCGACGACACCTGGGATGGCTGTCCATTCAGTCAAAGCTTCAGCTGACGGTACCAATAAACTCTCATACATAGTGAAGTGAATCCGCAATAATATACCTAGGATATGGTTAAGATTTAAAATGAGAAGAGAGCCAGCAAGACACTGACAGTGGTTCACCAGCTGTTGCAGTCCATCTACAGAGAATGATCACATACTTACCCAACAGTCTCGATAAGACATTTTCTAACAACAGTAGATATCTTCCAGCAACAGCGAGGTCTAGCATACTCTTGACCCAGATAAGAATCACTGGAGTACAGCAACAGCAGTAGGTACCATCAGTTAGTATAGTATGTTTATTATGCACCCCATACCCATCCTGGGGGCGATAGTCAAAAGATTACAGAGGTATATAATGGATCCAGGGACTGGATCCCAAAGTTATGATAGCTGAACTAGTTACAAAGGTAATGAACTCCAGGTAGATCTGGTCACAATCATGGAAAGTTACAAAAGTAATGAATCAGCCTCACTCCTATACAAATTACAAAATAATGAGCCACTGACACGTCCATACCCGGTCACAACTGTAATGAGTTATAAATACAAATATTAAGTGGATTGTGAAAATTTGTCTGGACTGCCTCCAAGTGAGTTGCCTACCCTGGCAAACTCTGTTGACACCGAGTTCTGAGGTCGGTACCTCAGCCTCACAAGTGGCTTATAGGACAGATTTTCACAAATGATTGATGTTGCAAGAAACTCGCCTGCATGCACGTATAAAGGACTAACTTACTTGGTGTTGCAGCATATATCCTGATCTTCAACCTTCCTAAGCTTAGCCCCTTTGGACTTCCCCTCAGAAACCACGTGCAACCGGGAGCCTTAATTCCTGCAATATTCAATCGATATTAGTGACCTGCCTGCACCTCAAAAATTCCTATATCCAAGAGGGTATGTATCCCCTAGTACAACTATGCAGACACGGACACTAGCTTCTAGGTAGACAAGAGACACTGGTACGTACTGGGCATGCACTGCCAGCTGCATACAGGCCTCCAGACACTGGCCAGAAATCCTAAGAGAAAGTGGAGGTTTTGTCTTACTGTATGGGCCTGATGGAGGAGGTCATCTACGGTACATCGAGGTGCCTCTACCAGATTTCCCCAGGTCTCAAATGTGAAGACACGTGGGGGCGCCGTCTGCTGATCATGGCACGTCTTGTCCAGTTGGTGTCTGTCTACAGAGTTAGTTTAAGTTTAATATGTTTATTATGCACCCCATACCCATCCTGTGGGCGGTGGTCAAAAGATTACAGAGGTACATAATTGGTCCAGGGACTGGACTCCAAAGTTTTGATAGCTGAGCAAGTTACAGAGGTAATGAACTCACAATTTACAAAGGTAATGAACTCACAATTTACAAAGGTAATGAACTCACAATTTACAAAGGTAATGAACTCCAGGTAAGTCTGGTCACAATCATGACAAGTTACAAAGGTATTTACAGATTACAGAGGTACGTAATGGGTCCAGGGACTGGGCCCCCAAAGTTTTGATAGCTGAACTAGGTACAAAGGTAATGAGCTCACAAGTTACAAAGGTAATGAATTCTGTAGAATGGTTACTTACGTTTATACTTTGGCTACAATCATGAACAAATTATAGAGTAATGAGCAATTCACACTTCCACACCCAGTCACAACTGTAATGAGTTATTGGTGCAAATATTGATTGTTGAGTCACACACACCACACACACACACAGAAGGACGCTATTGTGTCTTTGAGACCCGCGCCTCGTAGTTCAAACTAGGGCTGCCAGTTCTCCCTAGCGAACTTATCCCAGTGTTTGCCTACATTATCGGCCTATTACTACCTATGTTAAGGTCTTAGGTCTACATTATTACTATCTACAGTTGCCTCAACAATCCTAATATTAGTGTACTAACAGTAAACTACCTACTTCTTCCCTGAAGGGTAAATCTATAAATTAATAAGTGCCTACCATCCATGCCAACTCGGGGGAGAACGCTTTTGTTTGGGTGGGTTTAAGGGCCACCCAGCTCAGCCGTTCCATTAATTCAAATTCAAATTCAAATTCAAAGTTTATTCTCTATAAGGATTACAAAGCTGAGTTTACAGAAATTTGGTTATTGTGTGGTTTACATGTAGTAAAATTGTGATTACAGAGTGTACCACTAGAACGCTTAGCATGGCTAGGCATTTCGGGCATACTTAGTTTTATTCTTAATTGTAAAATATTACAAATTTGTAGTGATACTGGTCCTGTGAGGAGCAGCAGCAGGATAATACTGCACCACCTCTAGGGGCCCTTAACAACAACAACAACAGTTTGGTGTGGTCATGGGCACCAACACATGGTGTGTGATTCTCTTATACTTTATCCATTTATCTGCGATGCAGATTACATGGTGAGTTTAAATATGTGGCCTGTAGTTATAACTTTTCTCTTGACATATGCAAGACATCACCATCCCTGTAGAAGCCATTATTAGATGTACTAGTCATTATATTTTGTTGTTGCAGAAGTACTATGAAGATTCTATGTTCAATAAAGCCTAGAGATAAGGCCTGTGTTTCTATCACAACAAAATTATGAGGTAAGTTGGTATTATGGCTAAGTGACTAAATACTAGTTTGTGAGTTTAGCAATGTGAATGCTTTTGTTTTGGCACAGTACATAGTTTCAGTATTGGAGTATCACAGGATTCATTATTATAAGATTGAGATTAATATTTCTGTTTATGGTCAAATGAGTGAGTGAGTGTAAGTGTGAACCACCAGGTGGTATTCGTGTAATTAGTTGACGGGGTGTATCAGGGAGATAAGATGTTTTCTAATGGTAGTTTTGAAGGTGATGAATGTGTCTGCAGTTCTAGAGTTCTCAGGTAGGGTATTCCAGATTTTAGGGCCTTTGACATACATTGAATTTTTGTAAAGGTTTAGTCGGACACGGGGAATGTTGTAGAGATGTTTGTGTCTGGTGTTATGCCTGTGGGTTCTGTCACAACTATCAAGAAAGCGTTTTAGGTCAAGGTTGATATTAGAGTTAGTTTAATATGTTTATTATGCACCCCATACCCATCCTGTGGACGGTAGTCAAAAGATTACAGAGGTACATAATGGGTCCAGGGACTGGGCCTCAAAGTTTTGATAGCTGAGCAAGTTACAGAGGTAATGAATTCACAATTTACAAAGGTAATGAACTCACAATTTACAAAGGTAATGAACTCCAGGTAGGTCTAGTCACAATCATGACAAGTTACAAAGGTATTTACAGATTACAGAGGTACACAATGGGTCCAGGGACCGGGCTCCAAAGTTTTGATGGCTGAACTAGGTACAAGGTAATGAACTCACAAGTTACAAAGGTAATGAATACTGTAAGAATGGTTACTTACGTTTATACATGGCTGCAATCATGAACAAATTTTAGAGTAATGAGCAATTCACACTTCCACACACGGTCACAACTGTAGTGAGTTATTGGTGCAAATGTTGACTGCTGAGTCTCTCTGTCACACACACACACACACACACATACAAATTCATACACACACACACACATAAACACACACACACACACACACACACACACACACACACACACACACACACACACACACACACACACACACACACACACACACAAACTCATACACAAGGCAGGTGAAATTGCCGACCTAGAAAATGTACAGAGAACTTTCACGGCGCGCATAACGGAGATAAAACACCTCAATTATTGGGAGCGCTTGAGGTTCCTAAACCTGTATTCCCTGGAACGCAGGAGGGAGAGATACATGATTATATACACCTGGAAAATCCTAGAGGGACTAGTACCGAACTTGCACACGAAAATCACCCACTACGAAAGCAAAAGACTTGGCAGACGATGCACCATCCCCCCAATGAAAAGCAGGGGTGTCACTAGCACGTTAAGAGACCATACAATAAGTGTCAGGGGCCCGAGACTGTTCAACTGCCTCCCAGCACACATAAGGGGGATTACCAACAGACCCCTGGCAGTCTTCAAGCTGGCACTGGACAAGCACCTAACGTCAGTTCCGGATCAGCCGGGCTGTGGCTCGTATGTTGGTTTGCGTGCAGCCAGCAGCAACAGCCTGGTTGATCAGGCTCTGATCCACCAGGAGGCCTGGTCTCAGACCGGGCCGCGGGGGCGTTGACCCCCGGAACTCTCTCAAGGTAAACTCCAGGTAAACACACGCACACACACTCATACACACACACACACTCATACACACACACACTCATACTCACTCACACACACACACACACACACACACACACACACACACACACACACACACACACACACACACACACACACACACACACACTGATGAGGACCAGGCAGGACTTCAAAGAGACCTGGACAGACTGGACACCTGGTCCAGCAAATGGCTTCTCGAATTTAATCCTGCCAAATGCAAAGTCATGAAGATAGGGGAAGGGCACAGAAGACCACAGACAGAGTATAGGCTAGGTGGCCAAAGACTGCAAGCCTCACTCAAGGAGAAAGATCTTGGGGTGAGTATAACACCGAGCATGTCTCCGGAAGCACACATCAATCAGGTAACTGCTGCAGCATATGGGCGCCTGGCAAACCTGAGAACAGCATTCCGACACCTTAGTAAGGAATCATTCAAGACACTGTACACCGTGTATGTCAGGCCCATACTGGAGTATGCAGCACCTGTTTGGAACCCGCACTTGATAAAGCACGTCAAGAAACTAGAGAAAGTACAAAGGTTTGCAACAAGGTTAGTTCCAGAGCTAAGGGGAATGTCCTATGAAGAAAGATTAAGGGAAATCGGCCTGACGACACTGGAGGACAGGAGGGTCAGGGGAGACATGATAACGACATATAAAATACTGCGTGGAATAGACAAGGTGGACAAGGACAGGATGTTCCAGGGAGGGGACACAGAAACAAGAGGCCACAATTGGAAGTTGAAGACACAAATGAGTCAGAGAGATAGTAGGAAGTATTTCTTCAGTCATAGAGTTGTAAGGCAGTGGAATAGCCTAGAAAATGACGTAGTGGAGGCAGGAACCATACACAGTTTTAAGACGAGGTTTGATAAAGCTCATGGAGCGGGGAGAGAGAGGGCCTAGTAGCAACCGGTGAAGAGGCGGGGCCAGGAGCTAGGACTCGACCCCTGCAACCACAAATAGGTGAGCAAATAGGTGAGCACACACACACTCACACACTCATACACATACACACAAACACACACACACACACACACACACACACACACACACACACACACACACACACACACACACACACACACACACACACACACACACACATGCACATATGTGATAATGCTTTATTTACAGCTAGCAAAGTCAGGGTATTTCTCCAGAATGGTCTGTAATATACCACTGTGGATAAAATACTTAGCCATTTCTTGAACACTTCTGAGTGAGTTGTTTCTAAATTCATTAATTTTATCGCACTCCAGTACATAATGACGCAGGGTGTGACAATAATCCATCTGACAAAGTTTACATTTCGTTTGGTCTACATCTGGTGGTGGTGATTTAACCTGCCAAAGATACTTGTAACCCAGCCGGAGCCGGGCGGTAGTGACATCCAAGAGTCTGCTTATTTTGTTGGATGCACCATAGACATGTGGCTCCTCCTGCATGATAGAATGATGATAGATGGACTCACTGGTGTCAATCTCCCTGAGCCTTAAGTCCATAAAATTCAGCTGAAGTTCTTTTCGTATTATTGTTCTCAAACTATTTCCTGACAAGCCAAGATTGTAATCTACTCCCTCTTTGAGAGCATACAGCTTAGCCAATTTATCAGTTCTATCATGCATCTGAAGACCAATGTGAGATGGAATCCACAGCATGTGCACTCTGACTCCACTGTCCACAATCCTACCATACCTGTGTCTGGCTTCTGACACAAGCATGCCACAATTTATGCTTAATGAGTTGAGAGCATTTATGGATGACAGAGAATCAGTTACAATTAAACTGTCAATCTTTGATACATAGATGCATTTCAGTGCAAGGAGTATGGCAAACAGTTCTGTCTGAAGGGTAGAGGCCCAATTATTGATGCGTGCTCCAATTTCTTTAAGAGAGCCATCACTCTGTACGACAACAGCAGCACTACCAGCTGCACCAGTGGATTGGTGAACAGAACCATCAACGTAAATAATTTGCGAGAGTGTGTGCTGTGTGACTAAGTTATCAATACAGCTTAAGGCCTCATGTTTGGCTTCAAGGCGAAGTTTTGGTTGTGATTTAAGAAGTAGTTTGGGGGGAAATGGAGGAATGGTAGTTTGGAATGGGGTAATATTCCATGGAGCGGAGAAGTGCCGCTGTTGCCTTACTTGACATAGATCATGTATCTGATTCATGCGGAGGTCGGTTCCAGTCTTTTCGATCCATCTGGAGGAGTGTTCACCAGTGCTGAGGAAAGTTTGGAGGGCTTCTGTGCAGGGGTTTGAATGAGCTTGCCTGAGCATATTAACCCCAATTAGGATATTTCTTTCAGTAACACGATCTCTGATGCTTGGAATATCAAGTTCTTTTTGCATATTTAAAATTTTGGCAGTACGAGGGCATCCTAGGATGATCCTCATTGCTTCGTTCTGCAGTTTTTCCAGCCCTCCAAGCTTCCAGTCAGACACAAGAGCAAGTAGTGGCGCAGCATAATCAACCAATGATCTAATATAAGCAAGATACATCATTTTCACAATTTTAACATTAGCACCATACCTGGGGTGAAGCCCTGCCACAACTCTAAGTGCTCTTAGTCGTTCTTTGTATTGGCGACAAAGTCTTGTTACAACAGGTCCAAGTAGTGGAACCTCAAAGCCTAGATACCTGTATCTGCTTACATATTCTAGAAGAGACCCATCATGCAATTGGATCTGACGAACTGTGCCTCTCTGTCGATATTAGAGTAGATGTAGATTGCACAGTAGTAAGTGTGGATGTACTGAACTGGGAGTAAGTTTAGGTCTATGAAGAGTGGGGGGGGGGTGTTGCCAGGGATGGGATTTAGTGATTATTCTTACTGCAGCTTTTTGTTGGGTTATTATTGGCTTTAGGTGTGTTGCTGCAGTTGATCCCCAAGCACAAATAGCATAGGTGAGGTATGGATAAATAAGTGAGTGGTATAGTGTGAGAAGGGCATTTTGCGGCACGTAGTATCGTATCTTGGAGAGGATCCCAACCGTTTTGGATACTTTTTTGGTTATATGCTGGATATGGGTGCTGAAATTCAGGTTGTTGTCAAGGTATAAGCCTAGGAATTTTCCCCCATTATTTCTGGTAATTAGAGTGTTGTCAATCTTAATGTTAATTTGTGCATCTCCTGTTCTGCTACCAAACATAATATAGTAGGTTTTGTCAGTGTTAAGCGTAAGTTTATTGGCTGTCATCCAAGTCGATATTTTAATCAGCTCCTCATTCACAATGGTGTTGAGGGTGGCAAGATTAGGGTGAGAGATGACATAAGTCGTGTCATCAGCAAAGAGAATGGGTTTCAGGTGTTGGGATACGTTTGGAAGGTCATTGATGTATATGAGGAAGAGCAGGGGACCAAGGACACTGCCCTGCGGAACTCCAGTATCAAGTGGCCGTGTTGCTGATGCTGTGTCTTTAATGGTGACGTACTGATACCTATTAGTAATGTAAGATTTGAAATAAGCTAGCGCATGGCCTCTTATACCATAATGATCAAGTTTGTGGAGTAGGATGTCGTGGTCTCCTGTGTCAAAAGCTTTTCTTAGGTCAATAAAAATTCCTAGTGGATATTCCTTATTTTCCAATGCTGTGTAAAGCAGATCTAGCATTTTTATGATTGCATCATTAGTGCTTTTATTTTTCCTGAATCCAAATTGGCAGGGGTTGAGTATGTTTTGAGCCGTTATAAATGAATACAGTCTCCTGTGCACGAGTTTCTCAAAGATTTTGGATAGCAATGGTAAGTTAGATATTGGCCTATAGTTGTTTAAGTCTGTAGGGTCACCACCTATATGTATTGGTGTAACCCTTGCCATCTTGAGTAGTTTCGGGAAAGTGCTAGTCTCTAGTGACTTGTTAAAAAGTAATGAAATTGCATGCGAAAGGACATGGGCCGCTCGCTTGTACAGTAATGGTGGGACATGAGACAGATTCCCTGAGTTATTTTTAAGTGACTTTATAATCTCGGTGACTTCCATGGGCTCAGTTGGTGCAAGATAGAAGGAATTAGGGAAATTCCCATCTAGGTAGTCCCCGGCATGGGCATTGGTATGTGGGATTTTACTGGCGAGATTAGATCCTATGTTTGAGAAGAAGTCGTTTATCTTGTTAGCTGTGTCAGTGGGATGTAGTGGTGTTTCATTAGGTTTAGTTAGGACAATATTCTTGGTTTTTCTCAGTTTGTGGGTCCCTAGAATCTGAGAGAGTGTTTTCCAGGTCTTTTTGTATCTCCTCTAGTGTGTGTGAATCTACTGGAGTAGTATAGTTGTTTGGCTTTCTTTATTACTTTGGTAAGAGCTGATGAATAGTGTTTAAGAGTATCTTTGTGTATTAAGCCCTGTCTATATTGCTTTTCATATTGGTGTTTCTTGTCAATGGATTTCAGAATGGTGCTGGTTAGCCATGGGCAACCAAGCCGTTTGTTTGTGATCTGTTTTGTTTTTATAGGACAATGTTTGATGTATAGTCTAAGTAATTTGTTAAGAAAAATGTCTGTCCAGTCATCAATACCATTGGCCTTGGAGAATTCTGTAGGCCAATCAACAGTCTCTAGGTCAGCTGTGAACTTCCTTACTGAGGCCTCGTCATGGAGTCTAAATGAGACTTTGTTGTATTCAAGTGGTGGTTTACTAATGTTTGTCAGGAGGAAGGTAGGGTAGTGGTCTGTAGTGCTATCTGTGATTATCCCTGATTTAAGGGGGGCTAGTATATTGGTCCATATGTGGTCTATTATGGTTGCACTTGTCTCAGTGAGCCTGGTTGGTTTAGTTATTGTTGGTATGAGAAGTGTGTTGTTCATATTGTTGATGAAATCAGTTACAGGCTGATCATCTAGTAAGCCAAGGTTGATGTTGAAGTCTCCAGCTAAGAGAAGGTGGTGCTTATTCACTTGTCTGTTTTTTATTAGTGACTTTAATTTCTCACTGAAATTTGGGATGTTTGTGTGAGGTATCCGGTAAATGGCACCGATTGTTATAGGCGTCTTAAGGTTTTTTACAGTAAAATTAGCAAAAATGTATTCCCCATATTCATCACTAAAGCAAGTGGTGCTAAGACAAGATAATTGGTTAGAGTAATAGATTGCAATACCACCCCCAACTTGGTTTGGTCTGCAGTTGTGAATTGCTGTGTATCCTGGTAGAGGGTAGATATCTATTGTGTCCTGCTTAAGCCAGGTCTCAGTAAGAATAATGCAGGAGAAGGGTGTCTTTAGTGATTCAAGGAGTGCTAGGTCATCATAGTGTTTGCTTAAGGACCTGATGTTGTAGTTAAGTACTGATAGACTTTTAGCATTGTTTAGGATAGTGGTGGCTTGTGATGCTGTGTAATAAAGGCAGTTACTTTCCAATAGGTTTTGATTGGGTGTCAGATTATGGAGGTTTAGATCAGGGTCAACGTGCTCAATCATCTTCTAGGTTTAAATTATGGTTATTTATATCCTGAGTTGTGTGTTGAGTTCTAGTACTGATATCTGTAGTGGTGGGAAGTTTGGACAAGTATATAGCTAGAGTATTTTGGTCATGTAGGGTATAGTCACTACTACATATAATGAAGTTGATGTTGTCTATGTGTTGTGCTGGAATGAACTAAAGTACAACTAGGTATAAACTAGTAATATAAAAATACAAATTAAAAATAGAACAAGACTCTCACTTGTAATTGCACTAAGGTCTAATAATGACTTTTGTGGAGTCTATGTTTTGAGCTAGAATGAGTTAAAGTACAATAGGTTTAATCTAATAATATAAAAATACAAATTAAAAATAGCACTAGTCTCACGAGTAATTGCACTATGGTCTAATATAGTGAATTTGGTATTGACTATGTATTGAGTTAGAATGAGCTATGGTACAACTGAATTTAATCTAATAATATAAAAATACAAATTAAAAATAGCACCAGTCTCTCACTAGTAATTGCACTATGGTCTAATATAGTGAATTTGGTATTGACTATGTATTGAGCTAGAATGAGCTAGAGTAAAACTGTGATGTGGTAATGCTTTATTTACAGCTAGCAAAGTCAGGGTATTTCTCCAGAATGTTCTGTAATATACCACTGTGGATAAAATACTTAGCCATTTCTTGAACACTTCTGAGTGAGTTGTTTCTAAATTCATTAATTTTATCGCACTCCAGTACATAATGACGCAGGGTGTGACAATAATCCATCTGGCAAAGTTTACATTTCGTTTGGTCTACATCTGGTGGTGGTGATTTAACCTGCCAAAGATACTTGTAACCCAGCCGGAGCCGGGCAGTAGTGACATCCAAGAGTATGCTTATTTTGTTGGATGCACCATAGACATGTGGCTCCTCCTGCGTGATAGAATGATGATAGATGGACTCACTGGTGTCAATCTCCCTAAGTCCATAAAATTAAGTTGAAGTTCTTTTCGTATTATTGTTCTCAAACTACTACCTGACAAGCCAAGATTGTAATCTACTCCCTCTTTGAAAGCATACAGCTTAGCCAATTTATCAGTTCTATCATGCATCTGAAGACCAATGTGAGATGGAATCCACAGCATGTGCACTCTGACTCCACTGTCCACAATCCTACCATACCTGTGTCTGGCTTCTGACACAAGCATGCCACAATTTATGCTTAATGAGTTGAGAGCATTTATGGATGACAGAGAATCAGTTACAATTAAACTGTCAATCTTTGATACATAGATGCATTTCAGTGCAAGGAGTATGGCAAACAGTTCTGTCTGAAGGGTAGAGGCCTAATTATTGATGCGTACTCCAATTTCTTTAAGAGAGCCATCACTCTGTACGACAACAGCAGCACTACCAGCTGCACCAGTGGATTGGTGAACAGAACCATCAGCGTAAATAATTTGCGAGAGTGTGTGCTGTGTGACTAAGTTATCAATACAGCTTAAGGCCTCATGTTTGGCTTCAAGGCGAAGTTTTGGTTGTGATTTAAGAAGTAGTTTGGGGGGAAATGGAGGAATGGTAGTTTGGAATAGGGTAATATTTCATGGAGCGGAGAAGTGCCGCTGTTGCCTTACTTGACATAGATCATGTATCTGATTCATGCGGAGGTCGGTTCCAGTTTTTTCGATCCATCTAGAGGAGTGTTCACCAGTGCTGTGGAAAGTTTGGAGGGCTTCTGTGCAGGGGTTTTAATGAGCTTGCCTGAGCATATTAACCCCAATTAGGATATTTCTTTCAGTAACACGATCTCTGATGCTTGGAATATCAAGTTCTTTTTGCATATTTAAAATTTTGGCAGTACGAGGGCATCTTAAAATGATCCTCATTGCTTCGTTCTGCAGTTTTTCCAGCCCTCCAAGCTTCCAGTCAGACACAAGAGCAAGTAGTGGCGCAGCACAATCAACCATTGATCTAATATAAGCAAGATACATCATTTTCACAATTTTAACATTAGTACCATACCTGGGGTGAAGCCCTGCCACAACTCTAAGTGCTCTTAGTCTTTCTTTGTATTGGCGACAAAATCTTGTTACAACAGGTCCAAGTAGTGGAACCTCAAAGCCTAGATACCTGTATCTGCTTACATATTCTAGAAGAGACCCATCATGCAATTGGATCTGACGAACTGTGCCTCTCCGTCGAGGAGGACGCCTATTGAGTATCTTTGTTTTATCAGTAGAGATTATCAACCCCAGGTCCTGACACGAGGCTAGTACATGATTAAGAATGTTTTGGGTGTTGGAGAATCCGGTGGTGTGAATCATTATGTCATCAGCAAAACTAATCACATAATGATGGGGCTGACTAGGCATAGCATTAAGTAATGCATTAATTAGAATATTGAACAGTGTGGGACTGAGCACACCTCCCTGTGGGGTTCCTAATTCAAACTCTTTAGTTACACTTCTATGTCCCTGGAACAACACAGACGATTTTCTGTTGGACAGGTAATCTTTAATCCAGCGGAGAAGCCATCCTCCAACATACATTCCGGCAAGTTCACTAATGATTACATGTCGGTTGGCTACATCGAAAGCGGATTTAAGGTCAAGGAAGGTAGTGTATGAGCTGTCAGTGTGCAGGGTGAGAAAGGTGGCTATGCAATGATGCACGCTCCTTCCATGCATGAAACCATGTAACCGGGGAGACAAAAATTTTTTGATTCTGTACATGAGACGATTAAGAATCATTCTTTCAAATGTTTTACACAAGCAGCTAGTAAGAGATATTGGGCGAAATGCATTTTGTTGATTGGGCTTAGGAATTGGAATGATGAGGCTGTTGGTCCAAGATTGAGAGAGAGAGAGACTCAGCAATCAACATTTGCACCAATAACTCACTACAGTTGTGACCGGGTGTGGAAGTGTGAATTGCTCATTACTCTAAAATTTGTTCATGATTGCAGCCATGTATAAACGTAAGTAACCATTCTTACAGTATTCATTACCTTTGTAACTTGTGAGTTCATTACCTTTGTAACTTGTGAGTTCATTACCTTGTACCTAGTTCAGCCATCAAAACTTTGGAGCCCGGTCCCTGGACCCATTGTGTACCTCTGTAATCTGTAAATACCTTTGTAACTTGTAATGATTGTGACTAGACCTACCTGGAGTTCATTACCTTTGTAAATTGTGAGTTCATTACCTTTGTAAATTGTGAATTCATTGCCTCTGTAACTTGCTCAGCTATCAAAACTTTGAGGCCCAGTCCCTGGACCCATTATGTACCTCTGTAATCTTTTGACTACCGCCCACAGGATGGGTATGGGGTGCATAATAAACATATTAAACTAAAAAAACTAAGATTGAGGGAGCTCCCCAGTTGAGAAAGGTGGAAATACAGTTCTGCACACTTTTACCTTTCAGGAACCCATAGAGGTAGGGGGAAAGTTGGTGTCTGATTCTGTAGTACAGTCTGTTAAGTATCATTCTTTCAAAAGTTTTACAAAGACAACTAATTAAGGAGATCGGCCTAAATGTATCAGGCTGTTGGGGCTTAGGGATAAACACAATGAGACTATTGGTCCAGGAAGTAGGAAGAACACCCTCAAAGCAACTGAGATTATACAGTGCCAACAAAGGGTTATCAGGCACGTGCCTTAGAGTTCTGAGAATATCATAGGTTATACCATCCTCTCCAGGAGCAGTTGATCGACCTTTGGTTAATGCATTATCTAATTCATACTCGGTAAAGAGGCAATCACTCTCATCAATATTTTGGCTCATAAAATTAATCAGTTTCAACATTTCTTCAGAAGTACTCTCTAAATTTTTTCTAATATAAGATGGAAGGTTTTCATGCCTGGATGTTTTGGACCAGTCATTTATGAGGTCATTTGCTTTTTCAAGAGGAAAGGGATGAGCAACATTGCCAGTCTTTTTCCTGGTTATTTTATTTATACCTTTCCAAGCCAAACTTAAAGGGGTGGACCTATTTAATCTACTAACAAACTGTTCCCATTCCTGTTGCCTAAGTTCTTCCTTTCTATTCCTTGCATTTGTTAGTGCAGCTTGGAACGTTCTGAGCAGGTCTGGGGTTCTACATTCACGGTATGCTTTACCAATCCTCCTAGCTACACGTGTTAGATTGCGTAGCTGTGGATCATTATAGTATTTACATTGGTTTTTATTGTTATTTATAGTGGAGGGTCTTTGTTTCCTATTCCTGCCCACTTGATCTGTGAGAACACTCTCAATAGTGGTAATTAAATCATCATTAAATTTTTGTGTGCCAATGGGCTCGTAATTCTTATACCATTGATCCAAGTGGTAAATAAAGTTGTCTCTGTGTTCTGGTTTGAGAATAAGTTTCCTCCTTCTGCATTTAGCTCCTTGATTGCTGGAGATGTGATCAAGATTGACAGTTGTTAGTCTTGGGAAGTGATCAGATAGAAGATCATCAACTATGACGGAGTCATGCATCGTATATGATGTATTAAATCCAAGACACAGATCTAGTATGCCACCATATATGTGAGTAGGCTCAGTAGTGCCCACAATTCGAACATTATCATGCTCATTTAGCAATTTCACTAGTTTAGTTCCATTGGTGTTTGTTATAGACCCACTAATATTCTTATGTCTGGCATTAAAATCTCCAAGAATGATGGTAGGTTCACTATTGATGCGATCTGGTAAAGCATCAGGTCGAAGCTGGTTCGCTGGGGCATAGAGATTAAAAATGTTTATGGAAAAATCGCCTGCATATACTTCGACACCATGATACTGCATGTTAACTCGACTCTGCAAGGAAAGGAGTGAATGTGGCAAGTTCTTTCTGACATACATCACA
This sequence comes from Cherax quadricarinatus, assembly GCF_038502225.1. Taxonomy (NCBI): domain Eukaryota; kingdom Metazoa; phylum Arthropoda; class Malacostraca; order Decapoda; family Parastacidae; genus Cherax; species Cherax quadricarinatus. The sequence continues at coordinate 27,006,839 of NC_091332.1, forward strand.
CAACAGTTGGTTGACCTTAGGTTATAAGCTGCATATCCAGGCAAGTTTGGTGGAGGTGCTCCATCTTTCAATCTACATTCCTGCAAACAGATGACATCAATATTCTTGGTTGCACTAATATGATGTAAGTCAGGCAACCGCTTCCTGATGGAAGCAATGTTCCATGAAAAGATTTGTAATGTATCCATTGTAGTGAGTTATTACAATCTCTTGCTCATAAGATGGTAAAACTATTATGCTTTGACTACAGTGTGCAGGCACTTAAGAGCAAATAGCATAGTTTGTACGTCTTTATCTTCAGGACCTTCATTTTTAAGCGTTTCTCGGCATATTGGCAGCCAGTTCCAAGGCAAGCCTTGAAGGCAAGAGTCATGGGCTTCTTTCTTACAAATTGCTGGAAACTGAACGGAGATTGCTGCACTTTTGACATCATCACCATACTCAAGAGCATCATCCTGATTACATATATTTATTAAACTTGTCAGGATCTGTTCAAGATGCTCAATTTTTTTCTGGAAATTTGTTATAATATGAGGAAGGTCAGGCGAATCCAATGCCTCTCTGGAGAATGCACTTCTGAGTTAGTGCTTTCTTTAACACCCATCACCTTAACAGGTACCATGGTTACATTAGTGTTCTCTGATGGTGCCTGTGGCAAGTCTGTTTCATCATTCATTGCAGGTAGGTCCTGTGCATCTGACTCATCTCCAATTTCCAGGGGGGTTACCTGTGTGGTGTCCGTCTGACTGTTGTAGTTGTGTGTATTGGGAGAAATGACAAACTCATCCCCATATTCAGGTGTAGCCATAGGTATCAGTAGTGGCAGACCAGTAGTTCCATATGTGCTAGCAGGGATGGCTAGCTTCTCCACAGCTGGTGTGTGTGATGGCATTCTGGTATCACCAGAATCCTTTGCAGTGAGGTGGGGTTCTTGCACACTTTGCAGAGGTTCAGTCTCAGATCTGGCTGTGGTAGACTGGATGGCCTCATCCTCAGTTACCATTAAAGGACTGTTATCAGGTTTACATCGAAGGTTGTTCGGGTTCTGACTGCAGTCCACCAGGAGGCCTGGTCACAGACCGGGCCGCGGGGGCGTTGACCCCCGGAACTCTCTCCAGGTAAACTCCAGTCCTTGTGGGAAACTGTAACCCCAACTTCTTTACAGTTAATACACTTAAATTTTCGGCTGTCAGGGCCTACTGTGCATTCTCTAGTGGAATGTTTCCGAGCACACTTACCACACCAAGAATGTAGTATTCCACAGTCTACTGCAACATGGCCATAGTGCTGGCATTTGTAACACCTACGTTTAGGGGGTAGGTACACTTCGATGTTTAGGAAACGTAAACCATGCACCCAGATATTTCGGGGGAGGGGCACAGGACCCACCCAACTGGCAATAATTTGGGATTTTCCTTTAAGTCTTTTAGGCTTGATGATATGCTCACTGAGAGTCAAATGGGATGGGTCCATGCAGAAAGGGTATCCAAAGATTATGATACTGACCCATTTTTTAAAGTGGTGAGTGTCTGATGGAGGTCGGAGCAGCTTAATACCCCCATAAGGTGTACTAAGTAGATCATTGATCAGTTCTTCATTCTGTTCCACAAACACAGAGTTGTGTGTGTTTTTCCTAAATTGGATCCTTGAGTTAGGATGCTTCTTTACAGCTTCCATTAGCCATGCACACTTAGCAGGCAGCAGGGTCTTGTCAGGGAAGTTCAGCTTAACACATTCTTCCTTTGAAGAAAGATTTCTTGCAGCCTCTGTGCACCAAGGACGTTTAGTTTCACATTGTGTACGAGTCAAGTGAGTCTGACTACGTCGACGCTCTAGCCCTTTCTCGCTTTTTCTCTTTTGTTTACTTTTAAAGGTCTGGAAGCTATCATCATTTCCATCACCTGCAGAAATAGTTTCCTCTATGACAGTTGCCATGTTTGCCAGTGATGATATCTCGTGTAAGACTCACAACACAAGAATTCCTCGCTTATCTTCCCCTTATAGCTTATGCAAGAGTAAATATTTACTATAAAGTCAAAAGTCTAAAATAGATCATATGACACAAGTGTTCAAGTTCAATGAACACTTCCAATTATACTTAACCCAGATTACTACTACTTAATACGATACACACCTTACTAAAAATACATTCAGAGACTTCTTGTATGTGTGTTAATAATATGGTACATATAATGATATTGTGGAAAATACTGTACATATTTTCCAGAAATGCAGTAGTTATTAAATGTAAATAGATGGCCATACTGTATTTAAAATTTATGTAATCGAAAACGGGAAGCTGCGCCTGCACAGAAGAGGTGACTCGCCATCTTGGTTTTGAATTTTGTACAAGCGTTGGTGTAATGGGAAGAATTTTTCGTGCTCTAGAGGTTAAAACTGTGTTGACACCTCTCAAATAGGAGGCGAAATTGGTGGATGTGCATTCCTGCATAACTTGAGATATCACACGACTGGACAAGACAGCTCTAGGAACCTCAGATAAGCTCTCTAGATCTGTGTGCAATTCTGGCCAGCATTATTTTCATAGATTTAGTTAGATTTAGGCTGGAATATTGCTGCACACTAACAGTACCTTTCAAGGCAGGTGAAATTGCTGACCTAGAAAATGTACAGAGAACCTTCACGGCGCGCATAACGGAGATAAAACACCTCAATTACTGGGAGCGCTTGAGGTTCCTAAACCTGTATTCCCTGGAACGCAGGCGGGAGAGATACATGATTATATACACCTGGAAAATCCTAGAGGGACTAGTACCGAACTTGCACACGAAAATCACTCACTACGAAAGCAAAAGACTTGGCAGACGATGCAACATCCCCCCAATGAAAAGCAGGGGTGTCACTAGCACGTTAAGAGACCATACAATAAGTGTCAGGGGCCCGAGACTGTTCAACTGCCTCCCAGCATACATAAGGGGGATTACCAACAGACCCCTGGCAGTCTTCAAGCTGGCACTGGACAAGCACCTAAAGTCGGTTCCTGACCAGCCGGGCTGTGGCTCGTACGTTGGTTTGCGTACAGCCAGCAGCAACAGCCTGGTTGATCAGGCTCTGATCCACCAGGAGGCCTGGTCACAGACCGGGCCGCGGGGGCGTTGACCCCCGGAACTCTCTCCAGGTAAACTCCAGAATGAGGTTTTCTGAGTGTGATACACATTAATATCCAGTCAAATTGGTGAGTGATATTAAGATATATTTTCCTTCTGTTATGTAATTGTGTATATATATAACCATTTATTATTTTTAATATACAGTCCACAAATTTATATATTTACCAGTATTCCTGGTGATGTATATTTCATGTAATTAATAGGTCCAGAGCAACTTGTGGTTATGACAGTGGTAGGTATCGAAGGGGTACATTTTTTGCGACCTAGGTGTCCCAAATTCCTACTTGTCTATGTAACATTGATAAATAATAATTATCTTTGTTATCATTTACTGTTATGTACATAATTAGTTACATTCAGATAAATGCAATTTTCCACATTTAATTAGCCCGTTGGTCCTTCTTGAACCGGAGGTAATTAGTGAAGTCATTAATTAGTTAATTACTTAATAATCATATGTGAAATGGCAGAAGGAGGTGGATGTTAAGTTCACAAATTTACTGAATGTGTAGTGAATTATAATTATTACAATATTAATGTTGATAAGTCAAGTCTGACTAAGTTTATATTAATTTGTATAATATTAATTTGATAAGACAATTCTGGCCAAGATTTTTATCAGTGTATGTGTAATTGATAAGACAAGTGTGGATAAAGATTATATTGTGTATAATATTAATTTTGCTATGCCAATTTCTGGCAAGGATTTATTAATTTGTATAATATTAATTTTGATGAGCCGAGTTTGTATTAATGCACATTTAAAATTTATATTATATATGTAATTGCTAAGCTCAAGTAGCTAGGATTTATTCATAGGTAAGTTGTATCAGTGTTGTAAGTTGTAATCTGTGTTATTAATAAAGTTGAATTTAATACATTGCATCATGGCTGAAAATGAGGAAATTAATGTAGAAGAGAAACATATGGAATATAGAGCAAAGAAAGCATCACTGCAAGCTAGAAAAAGGCATGTAACAAAAACATACAATAAATGCTTGGAATTAATGAATCAAGAAACTGTGAATACTGATGTTTTAAAATTGTATTTAGATGCTTTAGGTAATAGATATGATTCATACAAATTATATTACAATAAATATGAAGGAGATTTGTTAGTAAACTGTGTAGACGAGACTAAAGTAGATCTCATGATTAATCAGTATTATGAATTAGAGGAAAAGATTCTTTCTTGTAAAAGTCAGGCCTTGAATAAATTAAAATGTGTAAACTAGACAGTTAATCAGAACTACAGACCAATAGCACTAACATCCCATATCATAAAAATCTTTGAAAGGGTCCTAAGAAGCAAGATCACCACCCATCTAGAAACCCATCAGTTACACAACCCAGGGCAACATGGGTTTAGAACAGGTCGCTCCTGTCTGTCTCAACTATTGGATCACTACGACAAGGTCCTAAATGCACTATAAGACAAAAAGAATGCAGATGTAATATATACAGACTTTGCAAAAGCCTTCGACAAGTGTGACCATGGCGTAATAGCGCACAAAATGCGTGCTAAAGGAATAACAGGAAAAGTCGGTCGATGGATCTATAATTTCCTCACTAACAGAACACAGAGAGTAGTCGTCAACAGAGTAAAGTCCGAGGCAGCTACGGTGAAAAGCTCTGTTCCACAAGGCACAGTACTCGCTCCCATCTTGTTCCTCATCCTCATATCCGACATAGACAAGGATGTCAGCCACAGCACCGTGTCTTCCTTTGCAGATGACACCCGAATCTGCATGACAGTGTCTTCCATTGCAGACACTGCAAGGCTCCAGGCGGACATCAACCAAATCTTTCAGTGGGCTGCAGAAAACAATATGAAGTTCAACGATGAGAAATTTCAATTACTCAGATATGGTAAACATGAGGAAATTAAATCTTCATCAGAGTACAAAACAAATTCTGGCCACAAAATAGAGCGAAACACCAACGTCAAAGACCTGGGAGTGATCATGTCGGAGGATCTCACCTTCAAGGACCATAACATTGTATCAATCGCATCTGCTAGAAAAATGACAGGATGGATAATGAGAACCTTCAAAACTAGGGAGGCCAAGCCCATGATGACACTCTTCAGGTCACTTGTTCTATCTAGGTTGGAATATTGCTGCACACTAACAGCACCTTTGAAGGCAGGTGAAATTGCCGACCTAGAAAATGTACAGAGAACTTTCACGGCGCGCATAACGGAGATAAAACACCTCAATTACTTGGAGCGCTTGAGGTTCCTAAACCTGTATTCCCTGGAACGCAGGAGGGAGAGATACATAATTATATACACCTGGAAAATCCTAGAGGGACTAGTACCGAACTTGCACACGAAAATCACTCACTACGAAAGCAAAAGACTTGGCAGACGATGCACCATCCCCCAATGAAAAGCAGGGGTGTCACTAGCACGTTAAGAGACCATACAATAAGTGTCAGGGGCCCACGACTGTTCAACTGCCTCCCAGCACACATAAGGGGGATTACCAACAGACCCCTGGCAGTCTTCAAGCTGGCACTGGACAAGCACCTAAAGTCAGTTCCTGATCAGCCGGGCTGTGGCTCGTACGTTGGTTTGCGTGCAGCCAGCAGCAACAGCCTGGTTGATCAGGCTCTGATCCACCAGGAGGCCTGGTCACAGACCGGGCCGCGGGGGCGTTGACCCCCGGAACTCTCTCCAGGTAAACTCCAGTCTGCTCCAACAAATAATATGTCTTTGCCAAAACTCCCAGAATTGTGTTTGCCTGTGTTTAATCCTGGAGAAAATTGGGAGGAATTTTGGTCAATTTTTAAAGCAGCTGTGCATGACAGGAGTGACCTAGCCTGTGTAACTAAATTATTTTACCTCAAAGGACAGGTAAGAGGAGATGCTCACATACTGATACAAGCCTTTCCCAAGGAAGCAGTTGACTTGTTGAAGGTCACTTATGGTAATATAGAACAAAGTAGGTTGGTTCAAGTGAATATCACTGTTAATTTAAAATCTCCAGATCACACTTACAAAGGTTTACAGCAGTTTAGAGTTAAACTGGAGAGCACTCTCAAAACTTTAAGCAATAAATATAATCTGAAGGAATCAGACTGGTTATTGAGTGCCATGGTACAGAATAAATTAAGCTGTAAAACACTTGAATGGTTCTCAAACAAATATCATAAGGATTATTTTGGTTTGGAGGAAATAAGACTAGGTCTACAAGAATTAATTGTGCAGTTGCAGACTAACTAACTCATTTTAAAGATGCAACACATAATAACTCTGAGGTATCTGTCAAGTTTCACAAAGGGAGAAATTATCCCAATAGTAATAATCAAAATTCATTTCCTAAAAAGAGTTGCATAGGTTTATATCAAGTAGCAAGAATCAGAAATAATGATTCTCCACTAGGTAAGAAGAATAAGTACCCTCCTAAGAGTAGCACAGTTAATAAGAAACCAGTCAGAGAAAAGAGAGATTGTCTTTTCTGCAAGGGTACTCATTTTTCTAAGAATTGCAATGCATACAATTCATGGAATGATAAAGTTGAAAGATTGGAGGAACTTGACAGATGTATCAGATGTTTAGGTAATCACAATGTAAAGAATTGTTATGCCAAATTAAACTTCTGTTATCAATGTCACAAAGGAAGACACCATATAGTCATGTGTAAAGGTCTATATGATAATGTTGATAATAATGATAATGTTGACAATCCTGACACAACAGTAGCTAATGTAAAAATTGCTGCTAATGTTAATAATGATGGTTTTGCTGAAGTAGCCTTGCCTGTGTTACAGGTAAAAATTGATGATAAAAGGCATAAATCAAAAAATGTAACTGCATTATTGGACCAGGGATCCCAGCGTACTTTCATTAAACGTAAATGTCTTGATGGTATGAAAGTACAGATGGGAGATCCCACAACTTTAAAATTATCTGGTTTTCTCTCAGATAAAAGGGCTCAATTGTATGACACTGTCTATGTAACTGTCAGGTTGGGCATTGAGAAAAAACGTGTTAATGCAGTAATTGTAGATAGACTTCCAGAGAAAATATCTACAGTAGGGCTTAGTAAAGCTAAAGAAAGACTTTCACATAATGTAAATTTAGCACCTTCTGGTGTAAGTGATGATTCTGTTGGCCCGATAAATATTTTGATAGGTAGTGACTATTATGCCTCCTTTGTAAAGGGTATGGTAAAGAAATGTGGTGTCACCCTTTTGAAGACTGCAGGAGGCCATGTAATGTATGGTAGGATTCCTCGTAATAATAATTCATGACTAGAGGAAACTACAAATACCATAACTGTGTGTCTTACTCATGAAGTTGTACCCCAGTATAATTCTTCCATAGAGGATGGTGCTGAGCCAGCGCATAAATTGTGGGAATCAGACAGCATTGGAATAAATGTAAATGAAGAAAGTCCAGACGATTCTTTTACTCAGGAGCAGTACCTGAAAGATGTAAAATTTGAATCTGGACAATACTGGGTACGACTTCCGTGGAGACAGAACCATCCAGAATTGCCCACTAATTACAGAATGGCATACGGACAGTTAAAGGCTCAGCTCCGCGAACTGAGTAAGTTAGTTTAATATGTTTATTATGCACCCCATACCCATCCTGTGGGCGGTAGTCAAAAGATTACAGAGGTACATAATTGGTCCAGGGACTGGACTCCAAAGTTTTGATAGCTGAGCAAGTTACAGAGGTAATGAACTCACAATTTACAAAGGTAATGAACTCACAATTTACAAAGGTAATGAACTCCAGGTAAGTCTGGTCACAATCATGACAAGTTACAAAGGTATTTACAGATTACAGAGGTACGTAATGGGTCCAGGGACTGGGCCCCCAAAGTTTTGATAGCTGAACTAGGTACAAAGGTAATGAGCTCACAAGTTACAAAGGTAATGAATTCTGTAGAATGGTTACTTACGTTTATACTTTGGCTACAATCATGAACAAATTATAGAGTAATGAGCAATTCACACTTCCACACCCGGTCACAACTGTAATGAGTTATTGGTGCAAATATTGATTGTTGAGTCACACACACACCACACACACACACACACACACACACACACACACACACACACACACACACACACACACACACACACACACACACACACACACACACACACACACTTTAGTTTAATATCTTTATGCACCCCATACCCATCCTGTGGGCGGTAGTCAAAAGATTACAAAGGTACATTATGGGTCCAGTGACTGGACCCCAAAGTTATGATAGCTGAACCAGAATTGTTAACTGCCTATAATGATATAATTGCTAAGCAGTTAATTAATAAATTTATAGAAGAGGTACCTCCTGAGCAAGCCAAAATTTATGGTCACTATTTGCCACATCACAGAGTGAAGAAGGATTCTAAGACCACTCCTCTGAGGATTGTGTTTAATTGTAGTGCTAGGAGTAACAAAAATGTACCTAGTTTAAATGACTGTTTGGTGACAGGTCCGTCGTTGACGGAAAAATTAGGAGATATCTTATTAAATTTCAGAGTAAAGAATTATGCCTTTACGGCTGACATAAGTAAAGCTTTTCTAAGAATGGGTTTACAGGAGGCTGACCGGGATTGTACCTGCTTCTTATGGCCTGAGAATCCTAGTGACCCACTTAGCCCTCTGAAAACCTTTTGCTTTAGGAGCGTATTATTTGGTGCTACATCCAGTCTGTTCCTACTTCAAGCGACGATATATGCACACCTTAAACGTATGGAAAGTCCATTGAGTAAAGTAATGAGCAAACAATTTTATGTGGACAATTTCCTGGGTGTGACGTCAACTGAAGAGGAACTGTTAATGACTTATGGAGAGGCTAATAAAATAATGCAAAGTGCAAATATGCCTCTGAGAGAATGGAATAGTAATTCGTCCAAATTGAAGGACAAAATAAGTAAAGATTACCCTGGAGATGAAGTGCCAAAATGTAGTAATGTATTGGGATTAACTTGGGATACTGAGAGAGATTTGTTAATGTTAAAACCTAATAATTACAGTATGCCCAATAAATTAACTAAGAGAGTTTTGCTTGCTGAAGTTTCCAAATGTTTTGATCCACTAGGTTTAGTGTCACTCCTTACTATAAGAGGGAAATTATTAATTCAGGAAGCATGGAAACTTAAATGTGCTTGGGATGAAATTCTATATATATATATATATATATATATATATATATATATATATATATATATATATATATATATATATATATATATATATATATATATATATATATATGTCGTGCCGAATATGTAAAACTGGTCAATTAGCAAGAACTCATTTAAAATTAAGTCCTTTCTGAAATTTTCTCTTATACGCTTTAAAGATATATTTTTTTCATTAATGTTAATGCAAAAATTTTTAATTTTGCACCAAAAGAATCTTAGAAAACTTACCTAACCTTATTATAACAAGAGCAATTTATTTTAGCCTAACCCAACTAAATATATTTTAAATACGTTTACAGTAATTTAGTACTAAACAAACACAATCAAATATATTTTTTTCGTTAAGTTCAGAATGATTTTGGCGAAATTATTGCATACACAAATTTTCTCTTGTCCTATATGGCAAGATGAGCGTTGCTATTTAAGCCAAGATCGCAAGTTCTGCCTATTCGGCACGACATATATATATATATATATATATATATATATATATATATATATATATATATAGATATATATATATATATATATATATATATATACAGAGAGAGAGAGAGAGAGTGGAACAAGCCCTTTTCATAAGCAAGGAACGTACAGTGTACGGCTTTGGTTGTGCAATACTCAAATGTATCAGGTTCCATAAACATTTACATGTTTTCAAAGTAACAATGTTACATAACTCATGTGCGTGACAGGTTTCTCAACACGAGTGAATGTTGCCAAACTTGTGGTGAGGTGTTCAGGAACTCAATATACTGATATGTAAAATACCCACCAATTTCTGATCATTTTAAGCCTCGTAACTCAATATGCTTCTCACTGAGCCGTCAGCATTTAAGTTTGTCTTTTTTCTTAAGCGATCTTTCTTAATAATACCAGTTTTTAGGGTGAAACATTAATTAAGTTACTGTATCAGTGATGCTTTGTTGTATTGACTTCTGATATGGTATATTACAAATGGTGCTGCTTGCTCTGTCTGTATTCCTATATCTTTTTATTTTGAATTTCATTTTATTAATTAACGGTAATCATTTGCAAACGTCTCTGTTGTCAGTTGAAATTACAAACTTTGTGAGTATAAAACGTATGCTTATACAGAGTCTTCAGACGAAAATAGTTTTAATTTATACGCAATTTATTAATGACGTCAAAGACGTCTTGAGCAGACACGGTCAAAGGCTTGGGTGGTGGGCACCTCTGTATACCTGGGGTATACCTGGAGACGATTTCGGGGGTAAACGCCCCCGCGGCTCGGTCTGAGACCAGGCCTCTTGGTGGACCAGTGTCTGGTCAACCAGGCTGTTATTGCTGGCCACACGCAAGCTGACATACGAACCACAGCCCGACTGGTCAGGTACTAACTTTAGGTGCCTGTCCAGCGCCTTCTTGAAGACAGTCAGGGGTCTATTGGTAATCCCCCTTATGTATGCTGGGAGGCAGTTGAACAGTCTTGGACCTCTGACACTTACTGTGTTCTCTCTTAGTGTACTCCTGTCTCTCCTGCTTTTCATTGGGGGAATGTTGCATCTTCAGCCGAGTCTTTTGTTTTCATAGGGAGTAATTTTCGTGTACAACTTTGGTACCAGTCCCTCTAGGATTTTCCAAATGAATATTATCATGTATCTTTCTCGCCTGAATTCCAGGGAATACAAATCAAGAGACTTCAACCGTTCCCAGTAATTTAAGACCTGGGAGTGATTATGTCGGAGGATCTCACCTTCAAGGACCATAACATTGTATCAATCGCATCTGCTAGAAAAATGACAGGATGGATAATGAGAACCTTCAAAACTAGGGAGGCCAAGCCCATGATGACACTCTTCAGGTCACTTGTTCTATCTAGGCTGGAATATTGCTGCACTCTAACAGCACCTTTCAAGGCAGGTGAAATTGCCGACCTAGAAAATGTACAGAGAACTTTCACGGCGCGCATAACGGAGATAAAACACCTCAATTACTGGGAGCGCTTGAGGTTTCTAAACCTGTATTCCCTGGAACGCAGGAGGGAGAGATACATGATTATATACACCTGGAAAATCCTAGAGGGACTAGTACCGAACTTGCACACGAAAATCACTCACTACGAAAGCAAAAGACTTGGCAGACGATGCACCATCCCCCCAATGAAAAGCAGGGGTGTCACTAGCACGTTAAGAGACCATACAATAAGTGTCAGGGGCCCGAGACTGTTCAACTGCCTCCCAGCACACATAAGGGGGATTACCAACAGACCCCTGGCAGTCTTCAAGCTGGCACTGGACAAGCACCTAAAGTCAGTTCCTGATCAGCCGGGCTGTGGCTCGTACGTTGGTTTGCGTGCAGCCAGCAGCAACAGCCTGGTTGATCAGGCGCTGATCCACCAGGAGGCCTGGTCACAGACCGGGCCGCGGGGGCGTTGACCCCCGAAACTCTCTCCAGGTAAACTCCAGTGAAAGTTCTCTGTACATTCTTCAGGTCAGCAATTTCGCCTGCATTGAAGGGGGCAGTTAGTTTTCACCAGCATTCTAACCTAGAAAGAACAAGCGATTTAAAGACAGTCATCATGGGCTTGGCATCCCTAGTTTTGAAAGTTCTCATTATCCATCCTATCATTTTTCTAGAAGATGCGGTAGATACATTGTTGTGGTCTTTGGAGGTGAGATCCTCTGACATTATCACTCCCATGTCCTTCACATTACTTTGTCGATCTATTATGTGGTTAGAATTTATGGTATATCCTGATACACTTTTAATTTCCTCAAGTTTTCCATATCTGAGTACATGAAATTTCTCTTCATTGAACTTCACATTGTTTTTAGTGGCCCATTTGAAGATTTGGTTGATGTCCACTTGGGATCTTGCGGTTTCTTCGATGGAGGACACTGTCATGGTAATTCGGGTGTCATCTGCAAAGGAGGACACAAATCTATGGCTTACATCTCTATGTCAGATAGGATGAGGAATAGAATGGAAGCGAGTACTGTGACCTGCTGAGCAGAGCTTTTCACTGTAGCCGCCTCAGATTTTACCGTTTACTTTTGCTATTTGTGTTCTATTTGTTAGGAAGTTATAGATCCATCTACCAACTTTTCCTGTTAATCCTTCATTATGCATTTTGTGTGCTATTGCACCCTGGTCGCACTTGTCGGAGGCTTTCGCAAAGTCTATGTTACTACATCTGCATTTTATCCTCTATAGCATCCAGGACCTTGTCATAGTGGTCCAATAGCTGGAATAGGCAGGAGCAACCTGCTCTAAACCCGTGTTGCCCCGGATTGTGTAAGTGATGGGTATCTAGGTGGTTGGCGATCTTGCTTAGAATTTATGATATGGGATGTTAGTACTATCGGTCTGTAGTTTTGGCAATTGCTTTACTGCCACCTTTGTAGAGTGGGGTTAAGCCTGTTGTTTTTAGCAAGTGTGGGATGACCCCTGTGTCCATGTTTCCTCTCCATAGAATGCTGAAGGCACATGACAGGGGCTTCTTGCAGTTCTTGATGGACACGGAATTCCATGATTCCGGACCTGGGACAGAGTGCATAGGCATATCATTTATTGCCTTTTCGAAGTCTTGTGGTGTTAGGATAATATCATAGATTTTTTTAAATGACCAAATTTTGAGCCTCTGTCATAAAAAATTCATTAAGATTGTCGACCCTTAGTCTGGTTAATGGCTTGCTGAAGAGTGAGTCGTATTGCGACTTTAGTATCTCACTTATTTCTTTGCTGTCATCTGTGTAGGTCCCATCTTGCCTAAGCAGGGGTCCAATACCGGATGTTGTTTTAGCCTTAGATTTGGAATAAGAGAAGAAGTTGTTTTTTTAATTTCCTTTACGGCTTTTAGTTCTTCCTGAGATTTTTGTCTCCTGTAAGATTTCTTAAGCTTAAGTTCGATATTTGCTATTTCTCTGACCAGTGCCTTCCTTCATACTTCAGATATATTGGCCCTTCTCAGCAGCTCTGTGATTCTTCGCCTTCGTCTGTATAGGGAGCATCTCTCTCTTTCTAATTAACATCTTCTCTTCTTTTTTCTTAATGGAATGTGCCTTGAGAAGACCTCAAGCACCACAGAGTTAACTTTTCTAGACAAAGGCTCGGATCCATGTTGTTTAGGATATCTTCCCATCTCGTTTCATTTAGGACATAGTTGACTTGTTTCCATTATATATTTTTATTTTTAAGTTGAATTTTGTGAAGACACCCTCATAACTGATCACATTTTGCTGTTCAGGAGCCCTGTGCAAGACAGCTCATTCCAACCCACCCATTTTATTTTCCCAGCTGTTATATCAGGCTCACATGTCTTCTGAGAATGCTATTTTATTGGTTTTCTTGTCTTTTAATATAGATGTAATTTTCTCCCACAGATGTATCTCATTTGGGCAGACCCAAAAACATTTTTCTGATTTTATATCAAAAGTGTTCGCTGGTTTAAAGTTCCTGCATGACACACAGGACCATTTACCAAAGAGATTGCATGCAATCGAGGCATGACTTCGTCTGTTACCCTTTCTGCAGACTACACAGATTTTCATAGTGGTGGTCATTTACAACTCTCCTAACTAGTTAGTCTACAGGACTTCTAAAAGTATTTAGTTGTTAGTGTTTAACAATTTAAAATTTAATATACAGACATTCATTACAAGGGAATCTGAAATTTTTGCCCCAACAAAGGAGAGAAATTTTGCTCTCTCAAAACCTATAAAATATTAGAACACACTTAACTTTTACTAGAAACACCACTCCACACAATTCCCAAGGAACTATTTCGCTTTACTATACTCTCTGGGGATACCTCCCTTGATTTGATGCCTTGATACATTCCTTCTTCAGGCTGCAACTGAGATCTTCCGAATCCTAGATAACAAGCTTGGTCTGATCCTCCATGGCTAGAGTTTTCAAGGTCTCTAGTAACTATGGCCTCGAGTTTTCAAGGTCTCTAGTAACTATATCCTTTTTTCAGTATCTCTGGATGAGCCTGCTAACTCTTAGGCATCTCTTCAGGAGTGCCTGGTTTGGCCAACCTGTAAATTTGTACTAATTCTTAGGCATCTCTTGGAGGGGAGGGGGGTGGTCTGGTTGCTGCTAAACCTTGTTAGCAGTGAATTACTAGATACGAGAAATTGAAAAAGGCTGTTAAGCCGACAAAAATGTGAGAGTGGTTACAGAAACTCCTCCTCGTGTTCCCTCTCTGGTTTCAACAGGACGTTACCTCGTAACTAAGTAACTGTATCTTTTATCCGTATGTCCTTAATTCTGTTGAGATCTCTTTTAGTGTTTTAGACGAGCTGTGTTAATACTTCTCAAGAGCTGTGAAGGTAGTTGATGTGCAATACTGCCAATGTCTACCCTGGAGTTTACCTGAAGAGGGTTTCGGGGGTCAACGCCCCCGCTGCTTGGTCTGAGACCATGCCTCGTGGTGGATCATGGCCTGATCAACCGGGCTGTTACTGCTGGCCGCACGCAACCTGACGTACTAACCACAGCCCGGCTGGTCAGGTACTGACTTTAGGTGCCTGTCCAGTGCCTTCTTGAAGACAGCCAAGGTTCTATTGGTAATCCCATTATGTATGCTGGGAGGTAATTGAACAGTCTTGGGCCCAAGACAATTATTGTGTTGTCTTTCAGTGTACTCATGGGGCCCCTGCTTTTCACTGGGGGAATGTTGCATCTCCTGCCGAGTCTTTTGCTTTCATAGGGAGTGATTTTCGTGTGTAAGTTTGGTACTAATCCTTCTAGGATTTTCCAAGTGTATATTATCATGTATCTCTCTCGCCTGCATTCCAAGGAATACAAATCTAGGGCTTTCAACCGGTTTCAGTAATTTAGGTGCCTTATCGTACTTACATGTGCCATGGAAGTTCTTTGTTCATTCTGCAGTTCAGCAATTTCGCCTGCCTTGAAGGGGGCAGTTAGTGTACAGCAGTATTCTGGCCTAGAGAGAATAAGCGATTTGAAGAGAATTATCATGGGCTTAGCATCCCTAGTTTTGAAGGTTCTCATTATCCATCCTACCATTTTTCTAGAAGATGCGGTAGATACTTTGTTGTGATCTTTGAATGCGAGATCCTCTGAAATTATCACTCCCAGGTCCTTCACATTATTTTTTAGCTCTAACGTATGGTTAAAATTTGTCATATAGCCTGATACTGTTTTAATTTCCTCAAGTTTTCCATATCTGAGTAGTTGAAATTTCTCTTCATTGAACATCATATTGTTTTGAGTGGCCCATTTGAAGATTTGGAGACCTAGAGAATCTACAGAGAACTTTCATGATATGCACAAGTAAAATAAAGCACCTAAATTACTGGGAACAGTTGAAGTCCCTTGATTATGTATTCTCTGGAGTGCAGGCAAGAAAGATTCATGATAATATACACTTGGAAAATCCTGGAGGGACTAGTCTCAAATCTGCACACGAAAATGACTCCCTACGATAACAAAAGACTTGGCAAGAGAAGTAACATCCCCCAGTGAAAAGCAGGGGCGGCATGAGTACATTAAATGCCTCAAATGATGTAGTTGAAATTTTGGCAGTAAAGATCGAGAACCAAAACTTGGTCATTGAGGTTGTATACAAGCCTCCGGAGTCTGGATGCAACTTCCCAACAATTCCAGGAACAACTTTTGAAAATTGATCACTGTCTGGAAAATCATCCCGCTTCTGCCCCCAACATCTTGCCTCTGGAGGATTTCAACCTAAGGCACTTAAAATGGAGGAA
This sequence comes from Cherax quadricarinatus, assembly GCF_038502225.1. Classification (NCBI taxonomy): domain Eukaryota; kingdom Metazoa; phylum Arthropoda; class Malacostraca; order Decapoda; family Parastacidae; genus Cherax; species Cherax quadricarinatus. The sequence goes on from NC_091332.1 coordinate 27,022,845, forward strand.
TGTAGCATTCAGACGTGGCAGACTAAACAGGCAACAAGGGATGGGGGGGTTGGCTTGTAAGTCACAGAATCACTCATTTGCTCAGAACTACTAACACTCAAATGATGTAGTTGAAGTTTTGGTGGTAAAGATTGAAAACCAAAGCCCGATGGTCTGGTGGCTAAAACTCCCGCTTCACACACGGAGGGCCCGGGTTCGATTCCCGGCGGGTGAAAATTCCGACACGTTTCCTTACACCTGTTGTCCTGTTCACCTAGCAGCAAATAGGTACCTGGGTGTTAGTCGACTGGTGTGGGTCGCATCCTGGGGGACAAGATTAAGGACCCCAATGGAAATAAGTTAGACAGTCCTCGATGACGCACTGACTTTCTTGGGTTATCCTGGGTGGCTAACCCTCCGGGGTTAAAAATCCGAACGAAATCTTATCTTATCTCTTATCGTTGTGGTGATATACAAGCCTCCAGATGCAACTTCCCATCAATTCTGGGAGCAGCTTTTGAAAATTCACCGCTATCTGGAAAATCTTCCAATTCCTGCCCCAAACATCTTGCTACCGGGAGATTTCAACTTGAGACACCTAAAATGGAGGAGTGTAGCAAATAATATTTTAGCAGGGATCACCCCAGGATGTAGCTAAGATGAAAACTCGCACACACACACGAGCTTTTAAATCTCTGTACCAAATTCACCTTAAACCAGCAAATAATAGAGCCAACAAGATTGGATAATACACTGGACTTCATCTTCACTAACAATAATGATCTGATACCAAATATTACCATATCAAACACAATATATTCAGATTACAACGTAATAGAGGTTCAGACATGTATAAACCATACCACGGGCGGGGACAGTACCTGCGTTCAGAGAGTCTCAAAACTCCAGACCGTCGCGTTAGCCACTGGACCAGCTAGCCACAATAAGATTCGTCCAACTAGGTATATTTCTACACCATAGGAAGGTTAGCATAGGCACCACTGTGACCACAAATGGAAATGGTGTAGAAATATACCTATGGTGTAGAAATATGCCTATGGTGTAGAAATATACATAGTTGGACGAATCTTATTGTGGCTAGCTGGTCCAGTAGCTAACGCGACGGTCTGGAGTTTTGAGACTCTCTATTGCTTCTCGTTGTGTAGAAATATACATAGTTGGACGAATCTTATTGTGGCTAGCTGGTCCAGTAGCTAACGCGACGGTCTGGAGTTTTGAGACTCTCTGATCGCGGGTTCTATCCCTACCCGTGGTATGGTTTGTTTGCAATCGTGTCATTACGATTTCGTGAGTCATGTTGACGGCTTTGAGGGGACTTGAGCTAGAGTTCGTCACGGCCACGCTAGCTGGAGATTCGTCTGTAAAAACTTGCATTTGTGGTCACAGTGGTGCTTATGCTAACCTTCCTATGGTGTAGAAATATACCTAGTTGGACGAATCTTATTGTGGCTAGCTGGTCCAGTGGCTAATGCGACGGTCTGGAGTTTTGAGACTCTCTGATCGCGGGTTCTATCCCTGCCCGTGGTATGGTTTGTTTGCAATCATGTCATTATGATTTCGTGAGTCAAGACAGACATGTATGCTCGGGGCCCCAGAACAACAAAATATGATCAGTCACAAGGGAGCCTACACCAAACTCAACTTCAATAACAAAAACATAAGGTGGGACCAAGTAAACGAGGTCCTAAATGATATAAACTGGGAAGATATCCTAAGTAACATGGACCCAAACCTATGTCTAGAACAAATTAACTCTGTGGGCCTCGAGGTATACTCAAGGCAAATTCCTTTAAGGAAAAGGAAGAGAAGATGTAAACTAGAAAGAGAAAGGTGCTTCCTATACAGGCAAAGGCAAAGAATAACAGATCAGCTAAAAGAGGCCAATATATCTGTAATACATAGGGAGGCACTGGTCAGATAAATAGCAAGCATCGAACGAAAGCTAAAAGAATTATAGGAGTCAAGAAATGCAGGAAGAACTAAAAGCCATAAATAAAATTGAAAGAAACCCAGAATATTTCGTCTCTGATGCCAAATCAAAGTCGAGAACAACACCCAGTATTGGGCCCCTACTTAGATGAGATGGGTTCTACACAGATGGCAGCAAGAAAATGAGTGAGCTACTCAAGTCCCATTATGACTCGGTTTTTAGCGAGCCGCTAATCAGACTGAGAGTCGAAGACCTAAATTAATTTTTGTGAGAGGTTTAAGTTTAAAATGTTTATTATGCACCCCATACCCACCCTGTGGGCGGTAGTCAAAAGATTACAGAGGTACATAAAGGGTCCAGGGACTGGGCCTCAAAGTTTTGATAGCTGAGCAAGTTACAGAGGTAATGAATTCACAATTTACAAAGGTAATGAACTCACAATTTACAAAGGTAATGAACTCCAGGTAGGTCTAGTCACAATCATGACAAGTTACAAAGGTATTTGCAGATTACAGAGGTATATAATGGGTCCAGGGACTGGGCACCAAAGTTTTGATGGCTGAACTAGGTACAAGGTAATGAACTCACAAGTTACAAAGGTAATGAATACTGTAAGAATGGTTACTTACGTTTATACATGGCTACAATCATGAACAAATTTTAGAGTAATGAGCAATTCACACTTCCACACCCGGTCACAACTGTAGTGAGTTATTGGTGCAAATATTGATTGAGTCACACACACACACACACACACACACACACACACACACACACACACACACACACACACACACACACACACACACACACACACACACACACACACACACACACACACACACACACACACACACACACACACACATACACACACACACACACATACACAAACTCATACACACACACACACACATACACACACTCACACACACACTCTTACAAACACACACACAGACACACCCACACACACACACACACACACACACACACACACACACACACACACACACACACTCATACACATACACACGCACACACAAACACACACACACACACACACAAACACACACACACACACACACACCTAGACTGCAGGAAGGCCTTTGACACAGTTCCCCACAAGAGATTAGTGCAGAAGCTGGAGGATCAGGCGCACGTAAAAGGGAGGGCACTGCAATGGATAAGGGAATACCTGACAGGGAGGCAGCAACGAGTCATGGTACGTGAAGAGGTATCACAGTGGGCGCCTGTTACGAGCGGGGTCCCACAGGGGTCAGTTCTAGGACCAGTGCTATTTTTGATATATGTGAACGACATGCTGGAAGGAATAGACTCTGAAGTGTCCCTGTTCGCAGATGACGTGAAGTTGATGAGAAGAATTAAATCGGACGAGGATGAGGCAGGACTGCAAAGAGACCTGGACAGGCTGGACATGTGGTCCAGCAACTGGCTTCTCGAATTCAATCCAGCCAAATGCAAAGTCATGAAGATTGGGGAGGGGCAAAGAAGACCGCAGACAGAGTATAGGCTAGGCGGACAAAGACTACAGACCTCACTCAGGGAGAAAGACCTTGGGGTGACCAAAACACCGAGCACATCACCGGAGGCACACATCAACCAAATAACCGCTGCAGCATACGGGCGCCTGGCAAACCTGAGAATAGCGTTCCGATACCTTAATAAGGAATCGTTCAAGACACTGTACACTGTGTATGTTAGGCCCATACTGGAGTATGCAGCACCAGTCTGGAACCCACACCTGGTCAAGCACGTCAAGAAGTTAAAGAAAGTACAAAGGTCTGCAACAAGGCTAGTCCCAGAGCTCAAGGGAATGTCGTACGAGGAAAGGTTAAGGGAAATCGGACTGACGACACTGGAGAACAGAAGGGTCAGGGGAGACATGATAACGACATACAAGATACTGCGGGGAATAGACAAGGTGGACAGAGATAGGATGTTCCAGAGAGGGGACACAGGGACAAGGGGTCACAACTGGAAGATGAAGACTCAGACGAGTCACAGGGACGTTAGGAAGTATTTCTTCAGTCATAGAGTTGTCAGCAAGTGGAATAGCCTAGCAAGTGAAGTAGTGGAGGCAGGAACCATACATAGTTTTAAGAAGAGGTATGACAAAGCTCAGGAAGCAGAGAGAGAGAGGATCCAGTAGCGATCAGTGAAGAGGCGGGGCCAGGAGCTGAGTCTCGACCCCTGCAACCACAATTAGGTGAGTACAATTAGGTGAGTACACACACACACACACACACACAAACACACACACACACACACACACTGTGAGAGGGACACAGAATTTGGTAGACTCATAAATGACATGCCCATGCGCTCTGCCCCAGGCCCAGACTCATGGAACTCTGTGTTCATCAAGAACTGCAAGAAGCCCCTATCATGTGCTTATAACATCCTACGGAGAGGGAGCATGGTCACAGGGGTCGTCCCACAGTTGCTAAAAACGACAGACATAGCCCCACTCCACGAAGGGGACAGTAAAGCAATAGCCTAGAAATAAAGACCGATAGCACTAACATCCAGTTTCATAAAAATCTTTGAAAGGCTTATAAGAAGCAAGCTCACCACCCATCTAGATACCCATCAGTTACACAACCCAGGGCAACACGGGTTTAGAGCAGGTCGCTCCTGACTGTCACAGCTACTGGACCACTATGACAAGGTCCTGGATGGTCTAGAAGACAAACAAAACACAGATGTAGTATAATATAATAATAATAATAATAATAATAATAATAATAATAATAATAATAATAATAATAATAATAATAATAATAATAATAATAATAATAATAATAATGTCTTTATTTGCTACAAGTACATGTACAAGGTATACAGTCCTAGCTGACATCAATGACATACTACTATACAGAAAGCCCCTTGTTATGCAGAGCATTTTCGGGCAAATAAAGTCAGTTTTTGTCCCAGGATGCGACCCACACCAGTCGACTAACACCCAGGTACCCATTTTACTGATGGGTGAACATAGACAACCGGTGTAAAGAAACACGTCAGATATTTCACACCCTTGCCGGTAATCGAACCCGGACCCTCGCTGTGTGAAGCGAGAGCTTCACACCAGACCACGGGGCACACAGACTTTGCAAAAGCCTTTGACACATGTGACCATGGCTTAATAGCGCACATAATGCGAGATAAAGGAATAACAGGAAAAGTTTGTAGATGGATCCATAATTCCCTGACAAACAGAACACAAAGAGAAGTAGTGGCGGAAAGCTCTGTTTCACAAGGCACAGTTCTCCATATTCGTTTTCTCTAGGGTTGGGTATACCAAATAAATTTTCCAGAGGGGGTCTCATTAGCAGCGCCACAGTCTGGTCCACCAAATAGAAAACACCCTAGTTTCCTATTCGGTTTCTCTAGGGCTGAGTATACCACACTGGTATACTCGCTCCCATCCTGTTTCTCATCCTCATATCTGATATAAACAGGGATGTAAGCCACAGCACCGTGTCTCTTCCTTTGCAGATGACACCCGAATGACAGTGTCCACCACTGAAGACACCACAACACTCCAGGACATCAACCAAATCTTTAAATGGGTCGCAGAAAACAATATGAAGTTCATTGATGAGAATTTTCAATTACTCTGATATGGAAAGCGTGAGGAAATTAAAACTATATCGAAGTATAAAACAAATTCCAACCACACGATAGAACAAAAAAAAAAACTAATGTAAAAGACCTTGGAGTGATAATGTCAAAGGATCACACCTTCAAAGACCACAACATTGCATCAATCACATCTGCTAGAAAAATGGCAGGATGGATAATGAGAACCTTCAAAACTAGGGATGCCAAGCCTATGATGATACTCTTCAGGTCGCTTGTTCTATCTAGACTGGAATATTGCTGCACACAAACAGCATCTTTCAAGGCAGGTGAAATTGCTGACCTAGAAAATGTACAGAGAACCTTCACGGCGCGCATAACGGAGATAAAACACCTCAATTACTGGGAGCGCTTGAGGTTCCTAAACCTGTACTCCCTGGAATGCAGGCGGGAGAGATGCATGATACATTCATTTTGAAAATCCTAGAGGAATTAGTACCAAACATGCACATGAAAATCACTCCCTATGAAAGCAAAAGACTCGGCAGACAATGTAACATCCCCCCAATGAAAAGCAGGGGCGTCACTAGCACGATAAGAGACAACACTAAGTGTGAGGGCCCAAGACTGTTCAATTGCCTCCCAGCATACATAAGGGGGATTACCAATAGACCTCTGGCTATCTTCAAGAAGGCGCTGGACAGGCACCTGACCAGCCGGGCTTTAGTTCGTACGTAGGGTTGCGTGCGGCCAGCAGTGACAGCCTGGTTGATCTGGCCTTGATTCACCATGAGGCCTGGTCACAGACCGGACCGCGGGGGCGTTGACCCCTGGAGTTTACCTGGAGAGAGTTTCGGGGGTCAACGCCCCCGCGGCCCGGTCTGTGACCAGGCCTCCTGGTGGATCAGCCCCTGATCAACCAGGCTGTTGCTGCTGGCTGCACGCAAACCAACGTACGAGCCACAGCCCGGCTGATCAGGAACTGACTTTAGGTGCTTGTCCAGTGCCAGCTTGAAGACTGCCAGGGGTCTGTTGTTAATCCCCCTTATGTGTGCTGGGAGGCAGTTGAACAGTCTCGGGCCCCTGAAACCATCTCCAGGTTTACTCCAGGTAAGAGACAACACGATGAGTTTCAGGGGCCCAAGACTGTTCAACTGCCTCTCAGCATACATATGGGGGATTACCAATAAACTCCTGGCTGTCTTCAAGAAGGCTTTGGATAGACACCCAAAGTCAATACCTGATCAGCCGGGCTGTAGTTCATACGTTGGTTTACGTGGGGCCAGCAATAACAGACTGGTTGATCAGACCCGGATTCACCACAAGGCCTTGTCACAGACCGAGCACGGGAGCGTTAACCCCCGAATCCCTATCCAGGAATACCCTTGAAAATAATTCTCCAGGGCCAGGGGGCATATTTTGTTTCAATTTATCTACCTGCTTGATAACCATGTCTCTCGTGATAGTACCTGGAGTTTACCTGGAGAGGATTTCGGGGGTCAACGCCCCCGCTGCTCGGTCTGAAACCAGGCCTCATGGTGGATCTGATCAATCAGGCTGTTACTGCTGGCCGCACGCAAGCTGACGTACGAACCACAGCCCGGTTGGTCAGGAATTGACTTTAGGTGCCTGTAATATTACTTAATTTGCATTCTTCGTGAACTGAATAATTGTTAATTGCTGTGCTATCATTTATATTATCTTGTGTAAAGACTGATAAGAATTGATCAGTAAATAGAGAACACATTTCCTGTTCATTATCAATTAACTGTCCATCCTCAATTCTCAGCTGTCCTACTTTTCTCTTGACTTTTGTCCCATACACTTGAAAGAGCCCTTTTGAATTAGTCTTTGATTCATTAGGAGCCTTAATTCCATAGTCACGAAACTGGCATAATGCCAGATACGTGGAAAATGCCAAATGTCATACCTATCTACAAACCAGGAGACAGAATTATAGACCAATTAGTCTAACCTCCACTGTGGAATCAATAACTGCCAAGGCTGTTCCATGCCACCTTAAAAGACAATGACTCTTAGCACGGTTTTACAAAGGGGCATTCCTGCCTTACGAATTTACTAACTTTTTTTCACTATTTACCTGGATGGCATTTATCGTCGTAATTAATATGATGATAAATGAGACACTTATGCAACATTTGGGAATTTTTATTCTGGAAATGTTTCACCATGCAGTGGCTTCTTCAGTCCAATGCAGAGAAAGGTGGAAGATGGGGAAGTTTGAGGTAATCAGTCCCTCAGTCTAGAGTCGATCAGTTCAGTCATCAATCTTCACCAAAGTGCCCGAAATTACAGTATGTTCGCGGAGATGGGGCTTATATACCGATGACAGATGAGGCGGAGCAGTGGTAGGTGAAGTCACCAGCGGAAAAGATCACTAGCATTGGTTGTGGTGGAGATGGAAAAAAAAATAGAAAAGTTAGATAGAGTGATCTATAAACCTTCAGGCTGTAAATAAGGGTTGAGGTCTCGACCGTTCGTCATTGTAGGAGTTGCCAGCAATCACCGGTTCTTCAATACGCAAGTTATACTTTTGTATCAATCTAATCACATATTACTCTAATCACATATTACTCTAATCACATATTAGCCCAAATCACCGACCAGATATGCTTTAAGTAAGTGATCCACTGATCAGATCTGACTGGTTCCGAGCCCTGGACTGGTTCTGAACCCTTGACCGGTTTCAAACGGATTCGTTGGACAATAAAGCAGACTATAAACAGACGGGGTATTAGGCGTCCTTATCAAACACAAACAATAACTATAAGGCAGAAACGTACAGCATAAGCTTGTCCTAATATACAAGTACAGTTAGAAATAGAAATACAAATAGCCAGATCTTCACTTTAAGGAGGTTATTAGTAGAATATTCAAGGAGTTACTAGTAGAATTACAGTAAATCAACCATTGAAATCACATTATGAAATTCTGTGTAGTCTGTAGTAAATCAAACAAACGGGCTTCCACATGGATTACTTGCCATTTTTGTGAAAATTGGTGTCACGCCCCTTGTGCAGATATCCAAGAACTAGCTACAAACAGTATTAAATCAGGGAAGTGTTTTTGGGTATGCCCAAATGAGATCAATCTGTGGACTAAAATCACGTTGGTATTAAAAGAGGATAACATCAAAGCAGCCTTCATAGAAAACCTGGAAGCATTCTATAACTGATGGGAAAATAAAAGGACTGGGCTGGATGATATCGCCCTTGGTGCTGGCCATGTAGTCAGAAACTGTAAGGCTGGAGGTGCTGCCCTGGTAGTCAGTAAATGTGGGGCTGGAAATGCTGTCCTGGTAGACAGTAATGGTGAAGCTGGAGGTGCTGTCCTGGGAGACAGTAACTGTGGGGCTGGAAGTTCTGTCCTGGTAGACAGTAATGGTAAGGCTGGAGGTGCTGTCCAGATAGACAGTAAATGTACGCATGAGGGAATGCGTATAAATGGCCTCGAGGGAGACAGGAGCTGTAGTGGGGAAACAAGTGTAGTCAAGGACAAGATAAGACCAATATTACAAACTAGTAATACCAAAAGAGATAGCAAACAAGGAGACTCCACTAGTAATAGTGAGGATATATTACCAGAAAAAACTGGTGAGAGCTTCATTGTTAGTACTAGTGAGGATAGGAATGATACAGGAAAACATGCACCAACAGGGAATACAGTCACAAAAAACCCAAGACAAACGGAAACCAAGCCTGTGCACATACTATGCACTTGGTATCTGCAGGCATGGAAAATCTGGAAAAACAGATGGGAGGTGCAACCTTGACCACCCTAGAAAATGCCGTGCCCATATGACAACAGGAAAATGCAAACTCCCTTCCTGTAAGCTTTTTCACCCTAAAATGTGTCCCTCTTCAGTACAGGAAAGACTATGCTATAACTTAAATTGCCAGGCACACAATCTAAAGGGGACAAAAAGATACAAAACATCCAGGCCATGGGAAAACCGGGGTAGCCACAGCCACTCAAGAGGGAGAGGTTTTTTAGTGCCAGGAAGAAAAAAAAAACTGGCAGGAAATGGCAGAAATCGTACGCCAAATCCAGTCATTTCTGGAGTGGAACCACAGTCGATGGCCTCCACTCCAAACCAACAGATACAGATACTAGTGCCGAAAAAAAATTCCCCCCCCCAGTACCACCAATACCACCAGTCCGATGGCATTCTTCTTTGTAAATATACAGGGTCTAAAGCCAGCAACGAACAACAAAATACCTTTCATCCCTGGACTGGTTGCAGAGGCAAATGCAATGTTCGCGGCTTTCACAGAGACCCACATAAAGGATCACTTGGACAACGAAATATGGATCCCTGGTTACAACCTATACAGATGCGACAGAGTGAACAGGCAAAAGGAAGGGGGGTTGGCCTGTATATCGCAGAGTCATTTGCACAGAACTGCTTAATGCCTCAAATGATGTAGTGGAAATTTTAGCAGTAAAGATCGAGAGCCAAAACCTAGTCATTGTGGTAGTCTACAAGCCTCCGGATGCAACGTCCCAGCAATTCCAGGAACAGCTGTTAAAAATTGACCACTGTCTGGAAAATCTTCCAGCTCCTGACCCCAACATCTTGCTCCTGTGGGATTTCAACTTGAGGCACCTAAAATGGAGGAATATAGCAAATAATGTTGTTGCAGTGATAACACCAGGAGGCAGCTCTGACGAGAACTCACACACACACGAGCTTTTAAATCTCTGCACAAAATTCAATTTAAACCAGCAAATAATAGAGCCTACTAAACTGGAGAATACACTAGACCTCATCTTCACTAACAATGATGATCTGATAAGAAATGTCACCATATCAAAAACAATATACTCAGATCACAACATAATCGAGGTTCAGACATGTATGCGCGGAGCCCCAGACCGACAAAATGAGATGAGTCACGAGGGAGCCTTCACCAAATTCAACTTCAATAACAAGAACATAAAGTGGGACCAAGTAAACCAAGTCCTAAACGATATAAGCTGGCAAGATAGACTAAGGAACACAGACCCCAACTTATGCCTAGAACAGACTTAAGAAATCGTAATGACACGATTGCAAATAAACCATACCCCCGGCCGGGATTGAACCCGCGGTCATAGAGTCTCAACCGCGGGTTCAATCCCGGCCGGGGGTATGGTTTATTTGCAATCGTGTCATTACGATTTCTTAAGTCATGTTGACGGCAGTGAAGGGACTTGAGCTAGAGTTCGTCACGGCCACGCTAGCTGGAGATTCGTCTGTAAAAACTTGCATTTGTGGTCACAGAGGTGCCTGTGCTAACTTTCCTATGGTGTAGAAATATACCTAGTTGGATGAATCTTATTGTGGCTAGCTGGTCTAGTGGCTAACGCGACGGGCTGGAGTTTTGAGACTCTATGACCGCGGGTTCAATCCCGGCCGGGGGTATGGTTTATTTGCAATCGTGTCATTACGATTTCTTAAGTCATGTTGACGGCAGTGAAGGGACTTGAGCTAGAGTTCGTCACGGCCACGCTAGCTGGAGATTCGTCTGTAAAAACTTGCATTTGTGGTCACAGAGGTGCCTGTGCTAACTTTCCTATGGTGTAGAAATATACCTAGTTGGATGAATCTTATTGTGGCTAGCTGGTCTAGTGGCTAACGCGACGGGCTGGAGTTTTGAGACTCTATGACCGCGGGTTCAATCCCGGCCGGGGGTATGGTTTATTTGCAATCGTGTCATTACGATTTCTTAAGTCATGTTGACGGCAGTGAAGGGACTTGAGCTAGAGTTCGTCACGGCCACGCTAGCTGGAGATTCGTCTGTAAAAACTTGCATTTGTGGTCACAGAGGTGCCTGTGCTAACTTTCCTATGGTGTAGAAATATACCTAGTTGGATGAATCTTATTGTGGCTAGCTGGTCTAGTGGCTAACGCGACGGGCTGGAGTTTTGAGACTCTATGACCGCGGGTTCAATCCCGGCCGGGGGTATGGCCTAGAACAGATTAACTCGGTGGCACTCGATGTATGCTCAAGGCTTATTCCTTTAAGAAAAAGGAGGAGTAGATGTATAATAGAAAGAGACAGGGGCTCCCTTTACAGGCGACGGAAAAGAATAACAGAGCGGCTAAAAGAGGCCAATATATATGAAATGCGTAGGGAGACACTGGTCAGAGAAATAGCAAACATCGAACTTAAGCTAAAGGAATCTTATAGGAGTCAGGAATCGCGGGAAGAACTAAAAGCCATAAATGAAATCGAAAGAAACCCAAAGTATTTCATTTCTTATGCCAAATCAAAGTCGAGAACAACATCCAGTATGGGCCCCTATTTAAACAAGATGGGTCCTACACAGATGACAGCAAGGAAATGACTCAGTTTTTAGCAAGCCGCTAACCAGACTGAGAGTCGAAGATCTAAATGAATTTTTTATGAGAGAGCCACATCTGATGTTATCCTGACACCAAATGACTTCGAACAGGTGATAAATGACATGCCCATGCACTCTGCCCGAGGGCCAGACTCATGGAACTCCGTGATCATCAAGAACTGCAAGAAGCCCCTATCACGTGCTTTTACCATCCTATGGAGAAGGAGCATGGACACGGGAGTCGTCCCACAGTTACTAAAAACAACAGACATAGCCCCACTCCACAAAGGGGGCAGTAAAGAGCTACAGACCGATAGCACTAACATCCCATATCATAAAAATCTTTGAAAGGGTCCTAAGAAGCAAGATCGCCACCTATCTAGATACCCATCAATTACACAACCTAGGGCAACATGGGTTTAGAGCAGGTCGCTCCTGTCTCTCCCAACTACTGGATCACTACGACAAGGTCCTAGAAGACAAAAAGAATGCAGATGTAATATATAAAGATTTTGCAAAAGCCTTCGACAAGTGTGACCATGGCGTAATAGCGCACAAAATACGTGCTAAAGGAATAACAGGAAAAGTTGGTAGATTGATCTATAATTCATCACAAACAGAACACAAAGAGTAGTAGTCAACAGAGTAAAGTCTGAGGCGGCTACGGTGAAAAGCTCTGTTCCACAAGGCACAGTACTCGCTCACATCTTGTTTCTCATCCTCATCTCTGACATAGACAAGGATGTCAGCCACAGCACCGTGTCTTCCTTTGCAGATGACACCCGAATCTGCATGACAGTGTCTTCCATTGCAGACACTGCACGGCACCAGGCGGACATCAACCAAATCTTTCAATGGGCTGCAGAAAACAATATGAAGTTCAACGATGAGAAATTTCAATTACTCCGATATGGTAAACATGAGGAAATTAAAACTTCATCAGAGTACAAAGCAAATTTCTTCCACAAAATAGAGCGAAAAACCAACGTCAAATACCTGGGAGTGATCATGTCAGAGTATCTCACCTTCAAGGAGCATAACATTGTATCAATCGCATCTGCTAGAAAAATGACAGGATAGATAATGAGAACCTTCAAAACTAGGGATGCCAAGCCCATGATGACACTCTTCAGGTCGCTTGTTCTATCTAGGCTGGAATATTGCTGCACACTAACAGCACCTTTCAAGGCAGGTGAAATTGCTGACCTAGAAAATGTACAAAGAACCTTCACGGCGCGCATAACGGAGATAAAACACCTCAGTTACTGGGAGCAATTGAAATTCCTGAACCTGTACTCCCTGGAATGCAGGAAGGAGAGATACATGATTATATACACCTGGAAAATCCTAGAGGGACTAGTACCGAACTTGCACACGAAAATCACTCACAACGAAAGCAAAAGACTCGGCAGACGATGCAACATCCCCCCAATGAAAAGCAGGGGTGTCACTAGCACGTTAGCTATCGACCAACCATGCCTCGACCCAGGTGAAAATTTGTCTCCATCGTTTACTCCACACAGTATGGGTTTGCTGTCATATATCACACAGTATGGGCTTCCTGTCATATATCACACAGTATGGGCTTCCTGTCATATATCACACAGTATGGGCTTCCTGTCATATATCACACATTATGGACTTCCTGTTATATATCACACAGCATGGGCTTCCTGTCACATATCATACAGAATGGGGTTACTGTCATATATCACACAGTATGGGCTTCCTGTCATATCACACAGTATGGGCTTCCTGTCATATCACAAAGTATGGGCTTCCTGTCATATCACACAGTATGGGCTTCCTGTCATATATCACGCAGTATGGGCTTCCTGTCATATATCACACAATATGGGCTTCCTGTCATATATCACGCAGTATGGGCTTCCTGTCATATCACACAATATGGGCTTCCTGTCATATATCACACAATATGGGCTTCCTGTCATATATCACACAATATGGGCTTCCCATCATATCACACAGTATGGGCTTCCTGTCATACATCACACAGTATGGGCTTCTTGTCATATATCACACAGTATGGGCTTCCTGTCATATATCACACAATATGGGCTTCCTGTCATATATCATACAGAATGGGGTTACTGTCATATCGCACAGTAAGGACTTCCTGTCATATCACACAGTATGGGCTTCCTGTCATATATCACACAGAATGGGCTTCCTGTCATATATCACACAGTACGGGCTTCCTGTCATATAAGAACATAAGAACATAAGAACGAAGGAACACTGCAGAAGGCCTACTGGCCCATGCGAGGCAGGTCCAAGTCTCCTACCGGCTTAAGCCAATGCACCCAACCTAGTCAGGTCATAATAAAGTTGGTAGAATTACCGACAATATGTAAAGTAAAAGGACACAAGTGCAACTAATGTGACATTTATTGTGGCAACGTTTCGCTCTCCAGGAACTTTATCAAGCTTGATAAAGTTCCTGGAGAGCGAAACGTTGCCACAATAAATGTCACATTAGTTGCACTTGTGTCCTTTTACTTTACCTAGTCAGGTCAGGTCACATTGACTTAAGGGAGGAACACGGCAACCGACCTGGTAGCACAAGCTATGAGGTCCAACTCACCCACCCACATCCACTCATGTATTTATCCAACCTATTTTTAAAGCTATACAACGTTCTGGCCTCTATAACTGTACTCGGGAGTTTGTTCCACTCATCCACAACTCTATTACCAAACCAGTACTTTCCTATATCCTTCCTGAATCTGAATTTTTCCAACTTAAAACCATTGCTGCGAGTCCTGTCTAGGCTAGATATTTTCAGCACACTATTTACATCCCCTTTATTTATTCCTGTCTTCCATTTATACACCTCAATCATATCCCCCCTAATTCTACGTCTTTCTAGAGAGTGCAGATTCAGGGCCCTCAGTCTATCCTCATAGGGAAGGTTTCTGATACATGGGATCAACTTTGTCATCCTCCTTTGTACATTTTCCAGAGAATTTATATCCATTCTGTAATACGGTGACCAAAACTGTGCAGCATAATCTAAATGAGGCCTAACCAAGGATGTATAGAGTTGAAGAACAACCTGAGGACTCCTATTATTTATGCTTCTTGATATGAAACCAAGGATTCTATTCGCTTTATTGCGAACACTTATGCACTGTTGTCTTGGTTTCAGATTACTGCTAACCAGAACTCCTAAATCTTTTTCGCAATCCGTAATATTAAGATCTACATTATTTAGTTTATATGTGGCATGGTTATTGTCCTGTCCAACATTTAGAACTTTGCATTTGTCTATATTAAACTGCATCTGCCACTTCTCCGACCACTGCATCAGTCTATTCAAATCTTCCTGGAGTGCTCGAATGTCCTCGTCAGAATGGATTCGACGGCCTATTTTGGTGTCATCGGCAAACTTGCCGATGTCGCTCTTTATGCCCTCATCTATGTCGTTTATGTAGATTGTGAACAGCAGGGGGCCCAACACCGACCCCTGTGGAACACCGCTCGTGACGCTTCCCCACTCTGATTTCTCCCCATTTATGCAAACTCTCTGCTGCCTATTTGTCAACCATGCCTCTATCCAGGAAAAAAATTCTCCTCCTATTCCATGTGCTTTAATTTTCCTCAATAGTCTCTGATGTGGGACCCTGTCAAAAGCCTTACTGAAGTCCATATACACAATATCATATTCATTACCATGATCTACCTCCTCAAATACCTTAGTGAAAAAAGTTAATAAATTCGTAAGGCAGGAACGCCCCTTTGTAAAACCATGCTGGTTTTACAAAGGGGCGTTCCTGCCTTACGAATTTATTAACTTTTTTCACTAAGGTATTTGAGGAGGTAGATCATGGTAATGAATATGATATTGTGTATATGGACTTCAGTAAGGCTTTTGACAGGGTCCCACATCAGAGACTATATATCACACAGTATGGGCTTCCTGTCATATATCACACAGTATGGGCTTCCCGTCATATCACACAGTATGGGCTTCCTGTCATATATCACACAGTATGGGCTTCCCGTCATATCACACAGTATGGGCTTCCTGTCATATATCATACAGTATGGGCTTCCTGTCATATATCATACAGTATGGGCTTCCTGTCATATATCACAGCATGGGCTTCCTGTCATATATCACGCAGTATGGGCTTCCCGTCATATCACACAGTATGGGCTTCCTGTCATATATCACACAGTATGGGCTTCCTGTCATATATCACGCAGTATGGGCTTCCTGTCATAGATCACACAGTATGGGCTTCCTGTCATATATCACACAGTATGGGCTTCCTGTCATATATCACACAGTATGGGCTTCCTGTCATATAGCACACAGTATGGGCTTCCTGCCATATATCACACAGTATGGGCTTCCTGTCATATATCACACAGTATGGGCTTCCTGTCATATATCACACAGTATGGGCTTCCTGTTATATATCACACAGTATGGGCTTCCTGTCATATATCACACAGTATGGGCTTCCTGTCATATATCACACAGTATGGGCTTCCTGTCATATATCACACAGTATGGGCTTCCTGTCATATATCACACAGTATGGGCTTCCTGTCATATGTCACACAGTATGGGCTTCCTGTCATATGTCACACAGTATGGGCTTCCTGTCATGTCACACAGTATGGGCTTCCTGTCATATATCACACAGTATGGGCTTCCTGTCATATGTCACACAGTATGGGCTTCCTGTCATATATCACACAGTATGGGCTTCCTGTCATATATCACAGTATGGGCTTCCTGTCATATATCACAGTATGGATTCCCTGTCATATATCACAGCATGGGCTTCCTGTCATACGTAACACAAGGTGGGGCTCGTAATAAGGTGTTGCAATGTGTCAACCTGAGTTACTAGCCAAACCCTCTGCAACAGTACTAAACACAAACTGTCATCGAGACTCTCTCTCTAGTTAAGCTACAGTATTACCACCTTAAGTTAACTCTCCTCCCTCCCGACTATACGAGAATTATCACGTGTTCCCAAGTATATTCTATGGACTTGAAGAAAGTCTTTTGTACACTTAAAACGTTATTTTTATGAAGTTTTCAATTACTCCCTTTCTGACTTTGTCATTTACATATCGCCATAAGTAGACTGATAACGGAGAACTGTATTGAAGTTATTTTTTGGGGGGGATATGTATTTATTCGAGCATCGTCTTCGGACGGTCCCGACTTCCTATAACAAAGTAATTCCGAAATAAAGGGACGCTGCCTTAATGAGGTGATTACCATGACAATAAACAAAAGTAGTTTTTAAGAGAATTTTAGTTGGGTAAATTACACAATCAATTACATAGAGGTATTTCACTGGTATAGCAACAAGGCAGGTGTGTGAATATTGTTAAATATGTTCAGAGGTGAGGTGTGGACCTCGCTGACACTCACATAAAAGTGTAAATATGTGTATAATAAGTTTGTGCGCACTGTTTGTGGTTGCCATATCTACATGAGGTGAGATCCACTGCGAAAATCACACCT
>NC_091332.1:27045234-27050234 GCF_038502225.1 Cherax quadricarinatus
GTGATGAGAGGTGGGAGCCCAGGCCTGCCGTGTCACACACACACACACACACACACACACACACACACACACACACACACACATACACACACACACACACACACACACACACACACACACACACACACACACACTGCCGCACACACACACACCCTGCCGCACACACACACTGCCGCACACACACAGCCACACACACACAGCCACACACACACAGCCACACACAGCCACACACACACACACACACACACACACACACACACACACACACACACACACACACAGTTTGGGAAGCGATGTAGTGGAGGCAGGATGCATACATAGCTTTAAGCAGAGGTATGATAAAGGTCACGGTTCAGGGAGAGTGACCTAGTAGCGACCAGTGAAGAGGCGGGGCCAGGAGCTTGGACTCGACCCCTGCAACCTCAACTAGGTGAATGCACCGCCGCACACACTGCCGCACACAGCCACACAGCCACACACACAGCCACACACAGCCACACACACAGCCACACACACAGCCACACACAGCCACACACACAGCCACACACACAGCCACACACACAGCCACACACAGCCACACACACAGCCACACACACAGCCACACACACAGCCACACACACACTGCCACACACACTCACACACATACTGGAGTTCTATGACATGGTGACAGCAGTAAGACAAGAGAGAGAGGGGTGGGTGGATTGCATTTTTTTGGACTGAAAGAAGGCATTTGACACAGTTCCACACAAGAGATTAGTGCAAAAACTGGAGGACCAAGTAGGGATAACAGGGAAGGCACTACAGTAGATTAGGGAATACTTGTCAGGAAGACAGCAGCGAGTCACGGTACGTGGCGAGGTGTCAGAGTGGGGGCTTGTGACCAGCGGGGTCCCACAGGGGTCAGTCATAGGACCAGTGCTGTTTCTGGTATTTGTGAACGACATGACGGAAGGAATAGACTCTGAGGTGTCCCTGCTTGCAGATGACGTGAAGTTGATGAGAAGAATTCATTCGATCGAAGACCAGGCAGAACTATAAAGGGATCTGGACAGGCTGCAGACCTGGTCCAGCAATTGGCTCCTGGAGTTCAACCCCACCAAGTGCAAAGTCATGAAGATTGGTGAAGGGCAAAGAACACTGCAGACAGAGTACAGTCTTGGGGGCCAGAGACTACAAACCTCACTCAAGGAAAAAGATCTTGGGGTGAGTATAACACCAGGCACATATCCTGAAGTGCACATCAACTAAATAACTGCTGCAGCATATGGGCGCCTAGCAAACCTCAGAACAGCATTCCGACATCTTAATAAGGAATCGTTCAGGACCCTGTACACCGTGTACGTTAGGCCCATATTGGAGTATGTGGCACCAGTTTGGAACCCACACCTAGCCAAGCATGTAAAGAAACTAGAGAAAGTGCAAAGGTTTGCAACAAGACTAGTCCCAGAGTTAAGAGGTATGTCCTATGAGGAGAGGTTAAGGGAAATCAACCTGACGACACTGGAGGACAGAAGAGATAGGGGGGGACATGATAACGACTTACAAAATACTGAGAGGAATTGACAAGGTGGACAAAGACAGGATGTTCCAGAGACTGGACACAGCAACATGGGGACACAGTTGGAAGCTGAAGACACAGATGAATCAAAGGGATGTTAGGAAGTATTTCTTCAGCCACAGAGTAGTCAGGAAGTGGAATAGTTTGGGAAGCGATGTAGTTACCTGGAGGTTATTCCGGGGATCAACGCCCCCGCGGCCCGGTCCATGACCAGGCCTCCCGATGGATCAGGGCCTGATCAACTAGGCTGTTACTGCTGGCCGCACGCAGTCCAACGTACGAGCCACAGCCCGGCTGATCCGGCACTGACTTTAGGTATCTGGAGGCAGGATCCATACATAGCTTTAAGCATAGGTACGATAAAGCTCATGGTTCAGGGTGAGTGACCTAGTAGCGACCAGTGAAGAGGCGGGGCCAGGAGCTTGGACTCGACCCCTGCAACCTCAACTTGGTGAGTACACACACAGTGCTACACACACACACACACACACACACACACACACACACACACACACACACACACACACACACACACACACACACACACACACACGTTGAATTTAACCCTGCCAAATGCAAAGTCATGAAGATTGGGGAAGGGCAAAGAAGACCGCAGACACAATATAGTTTAGATGGCCAAAGACTGCAAACCTCACTCAAGGAAAAAGATCTAGGGGTGAGTATAACACAGAGCATATCTCCTGAGGCGCACATCAATCAGATAACTGCTGCAGCATACGGGCGCCTGGCAAACCTAAGGATAGCGTTCCGATACCTCAGTAAGGATTCGTTTAAGACTCTGTACACCATCTACGTCAGGCCCATACTGGAGAATGCAGCACCAGTTTGGAATCCACACCTAGTCAAGCACGTCAAGAAATTAGAGAAAGTGCAAAGGTTTGCAACAAGACTAGTCCCAGAGCTACGGGGATTGTCCTATGAAGAAAGGTTGAGGGAAATCGGCCTGACGACACTGGAGGCCAGGAGGGTCAGGGGAGACATGATAACGACATATAAAATACTGCGCGGAATAGAAGAGGTGGACAAAGACGGGATGTTCCAGAGATGGGACACAGACACAAGAGGTCACAATTGGAAGTTGAAGACTCAGATGAATCAAAGGGATGTTAGGAAGTATTTCTTCAGTCATAGAGTAGTCAGGCCATGGAATAGCCTAGAAAGTGATGTGGTGGAGGCAGGAACCATACATAGTTTTAAGGCGAGGTATGATAGAGCTCATGGGGCAGGGAGAGAGAGGACCTAGTAGCAATCAGCGAAGAGGCGGGGCCAGGAGCTGTGAATCGACCCCTGCAACCACAAATAGGCGAGTACAAATAGGTGAGTACACACACACCGCAGACAGAGTATAGGGTAGGTGGACAAAGGCTACAGACCTCACTCAGGGAGAAAGATCTTGGGGTGACCGTAACACCGAGCACGCACACACACACACACACACACACACACACACACACACACACACACACACACACACACACACACACACACACACACACACACACACACACACACCGCAGACAGAGTATAGGGTAGGTGGACAAAGGCTACAGACCTCACTCAGGGAGAAAGATCTTGGGGTGACCATAACACCGAGCACACACACACACACACACACACACACACACACACACACACACACACACACACACACACACACACACACACACACACACACACACACACACACACACACATACACACACACATACACACATACACACACACACACACACACACATAAACACACACACACACACACACACACACACACACACACACACACACACACACACACACACACACACACCGCAGACAGAGTATAGGGTAGGTGGACAAAGGCTACAGACCTCACTCAGGGAGAAAGATCTTGGGGTGACCATAACACCGAGCACGTCACCGGAGGCACACATCAACCAGATAACTGCTGCAGCTTACGGGCGCCTGGCAAACCTGAGAAGAGCATTCCGGTACCTTAATAAGGAATCGTTCAAGACACTGTACACTGTGTACGTTAGGCCCATACTGGAGTATGCAGCACCAGTCTGGAACCCACACCTGGTCAAACACGTCAAGAAGTTAGAGAAAGTACAAAGGTTTGCAACAAGGCTAGTTCCAGAGCTTAGGGGAATGTCGTACAATGAATGGTTGAGGGAAATCGGACTGACGACACTGGAGGACAGAAGGGTCAGGGGAGATATGATAACGACATACAAGATACTGCGGGGAATAGACAAGGTGGGCAGAGACAAGATGTTCCAGAGAGGGGACACAGAAACAAGGGGTCACAATTGGAAGCTGAAGACTCAGACGAGTCACAGGGATGTTAGGAAGTATTTCTTCAGCCATAGAGTCGTCAGGAAGTGGAATAGCCTAGCAAGTGACGTAGTGGAGGCAGGAACCGTACATAGTTTTAAGAAGAGGTATGACAAAACTCAGGAAGCAGAGAGAGGACCTAGTAGCGATCATTGAAGAACAAGGGGACACAGTCGGAAGCTGAAGACACAGATGAATCACAGGGATGTTAGGAAGTATTTCTTCAGCCACAGAGTAGTCAGTAAGTGGAATAGTTTGGGAAGCGATGTAGTGGAGGCAGGATCCATACATAGCTTTAAGCAGAGGTATGATAAAGCTCACGGCTCAGGGAGAGTGACCTAGTAGCGATCAGTGAAGAGGCGGGGCCAGGAGCTCGGACTCGACCCCCGCAACCTCAACTAGGTGAGTACACACACACATACACACACGCACACGCACACACACACCGCAGACAGAGTATAGGGTAGGTGGACAAAGGCTACAGACCTCACTCAGGGAGAAAGGTCTTGGGGTGACCATAATACCGAGCACACACACACACACACATACAGAAACACAGACACACACACACATACACACACATACACACACATACACACACACATACACACACACATACACACACATACACACATACACATACACACACAAACACACACAAACACACACACACACAAACACACATACACACATAAACACGCACAAACACACACACAAACACACACACACACACACACAGACACACACACACACACACACAGACACACACACACAGACACACACACACACACACACACACACACACACACATACACACATACACATACACACATACACACACACACACATACACACATACACACATACACATACACACACATACACACACATACACACACATACACACACATACACACACATACACACACATACACACACATACACACACACACACACACACACACACACACACACACACACACACACACACACACACACACACACATAAACACACACACACACACACACACACACACACACACACACACACACACACACAGAAAGTGCAAAGGTTTGCAACAAGACTAGTCCCAGAGCTAAGAGGTAT